>NC_142674.1:12613118-12673118 GCF_964200805.1 Pocillopora damicornis | reverse complement strand
AGCTATAGCTGGTCGCGTCTTTGACGCATGCTTTATCGGTCTGTTTAGAACTGCGTGTTTGTTTAGGGGAACCTTCGAGTTTGTCATCACGATAACAAAGGAGTCAGTTGGGATTTGTCGATGTTTTGCAGTTATAAAATACACCAGCGCTCGAGGAAACAACATTTTTTTAACTGAATCGATAATTTCAAGATGCAACAGAAGGATAAGTTGTAAATGCCTCTGTTATCAATATTCTGATCCACTGTATTGCTGAATTGCTGAAGTGTTTCAATCCAGATCGACTGACCATGGCATATATCTCCCCGACTTATCTTTGCTCTGATATAATACTATGCCGGCTAAAGACAATCGCAACTTTTTATTACTTCTGATAGATAGATTTATCCAAGCCTAAAAGCGGAGTTCTTGTTAGTTTATTTTCTAGCCCCTCATTATGATAAATCTGTAACAAAACTCTTCAGCACTGGCTGTAGAAGAGTTTCTTAAAGGGGATTAAGAGAACAGTCCGGGGGTGGGGAGGCAAGGGAAGAATTGGCGACGTCTGGAACCTGGGGACGACGTTCTCACAACTTGCGATAAAACGCATGCTAGTCAGCGGTATCTCCGAGCAACTGAGGACCTTCGTTGTTGTTCCTGATGTTTTGAGCAAATTTTCGAAGATAGAGAATCTTTTCTTCTTCAGAGGAAGTGTGCGATGTCAGCATCAGTTGAAATTATACTCTTTTGAGCGTGACTAATAATTTTTAACTACTTCGAGTTTAGACATTAGCAGTCTATTGAAGAGTGTACACGTGATAACAGTGAATTAGTAAATCAAGACGCCAGAATCGTATGGGCTTCTCCTATATCTTCTCTTGAAGTTGCCAGGTATGACTGCTTGCCCCACCATTTTCCCCCTAACGTTTCAACCTCCTCTGTTTCGCGTAAAAATGAAAAAGAAAAGTCATTTTCAACTCGTATTTGAACCTTTAATTTCTTAAAAATTTTCCTCTTTTGGCGATTATTCTTTCATGATTGTCCTCTGGCTGGAAATACACGGCGTCTTTTTGAGATTCTTTCTGTTATTTAAAGCCCCCTACAGACAAACGTCGTTATAATTAAGTGATCATGCTTTATCCATCAGTGTTAGCAGCCGAAGGGACGAGATGTAAACGTGGAATGCGAACTCTTGCATCTACGGGATTCTAATTGAGTCAATATATCTTTGAAGGTGGAAAACCACTTTCCCATTTTTTCTTTAGTAAATCTCGTAAATGTTTCTTTTCAAGCTAGAGTTGCAAACTCGATTCTCGGGTTGACACACGCGCATGCGATAAACACCAAACCAAATAAGATCTTTTCTTTCTTTATTCCTTTTCCTATTCCTTGGGGCGTTATTATATCGAAGCGGTCAACTGAAATTATTACGTAAAGAAATCACGTGAGTATTGTGATCATTGCTTAAGAATAATCTTGATTTTGGAAACCAGCACGTGGCAGTTAAAGGAACCCAAAGAAAGGTAAAAACGAGCAATAAATTTCGCTTTGAGTAACAACTGCGAGCTAGATAACATAATCTCAAAATAAGTTATTGCTTTCCAACGTTCGCGGGTCTTGATTACTTTATCGAGGATTACGGTCTAACTTGTCTTCTATTCAAAAACGATCTTGATCACACGGGGTCTTATCTTGAACTAAAACGCTAACTATAATTTTCTGTCTAAAAAGAACTAATCATGGGGGCGTCAACCTAACCAGAAAATATTTCGCAACTTTTCTCGGAAGCGGTAACACTTAGCTTCAACGGAAGCAGTTACAAATCTTAGTTTTTCCCTTTTAGGAACGAATTTCACCACGTCAAACTGGGTTTTCAATAGCACAAGGGAAACTAAAGGATTTTGTTTTACCAGTCAATTTTATTCTTTTTTAAATATTTTTATTGCCCTGGTGTTTTTCATCATCTTTTTCTCTCGTGATGCGAAAAATACGCCGAAACCATCTTTCAAAATAGCTTACTGGGATGACGAAAAAAAAGGTTGACACAAAATTTGCTCTTCCATCATTCGATAATATGGGTGGCAAGTGGTTTCCCAAGAGTAAGGTTTCTTAGAAAAGTTTTTATTTTCCATTTTCATTTCTTTAACTAAGCTTGGATCTCAGATTTTTCCCTCATGATCGAAATAACCGATTGACACAATTTTAGTTCTGAAAAGTGCAGCACATTTTTGACCAATAAAAAATAAGCTTATCATGTTTGTTTTCTTCGTGGCGGTCACAGCGTTCGTCTTCTCTCTAACAGCCGCGGCTTTAGACTTCTTCTCCGGAATTGTCTTCCCATGCAAAAGTTCCCTCGCTTTAGAAACAAAAACATCTTGATTTCCACAATTTGGATCACCTCAATGTGTCTGATGACGCCATGGCTGATCACAACCAAAGTTAAGAACTCCAGGATAGAATTTAAGTTTACTCAGTTTGGCGAGACTCAAGCAGCTTTGAGAGGTATCTTTCTTTACATCGTATTCACCATCTACTTGTTGCCCCTAGTTACCATGTGCATTCTCGATGGACACGTCTGTCACACACTGCACAGGCACAAACTGCCGGGCATTGCCATCAACAATCGTGCAACAACTCGGGTCCAAGCTAGCAAGCGTCAAGTGATTCATATGTCGATAGCTGTCGTTGCACTTTGCTAGCTTCCAGCGCATGCGTGTCTTATGATTTTGGCCATTGACTTCAGTGTGCGTGAATCGCTGTCATATTATTTTATGCTGTTATGCTATTGGTGTGGACATGCAAACAGCGATGTTAACCCATGCATGAATTCAGAAATAAAATTCATTGAGCTCGAAAAAATAAAAGTCTCTCTTTGACAGGCAACCATATTCGACTTAAGTTCAAGTTATTTTCGTTTACTGCACTAAAATCTAATTGCATGAGTATTTTTCTGAAATCAGGTTAATCTATACACCATCGCCATGAAAAGCAAACAAGGATAAAAGAAAGCACATAGTCAGTTTCCATGCCACTTTTTGCTTGTATTCATCATAATTTTCTCTATTTCTAGTCAACTATGATGTGGCAACTAGAGTGATTTTACTAGACCCATGAAACTGCAGTTACTGTACTATTAGTTAGTATTACGCACTATTTCCATTGTTTTCTTTTATTTAGTTTTGACTACTAAGCACTTATTGTTAGATACTATTTCACGGTAAATTGTTATCTTCGCGCCATAATCAATCCTTTAAATTACGTATTCTCGATGGACACGTCTGTCACACACTGCACAGGCACAAACTTCCGGGCATTGCCATCAACAATCGCGCAACAACTCGGGCCTACTATGTTCATATGTAGATAGCTGTCGTTGTTGCCTTTGCACTTTGCTAGCTTCCAGCGCATGCGTATCATGTGATTTTAGCCATTGACTTCAGCGTACGTGAATCGCTGTCATATTATTTTATGCTGTTATGCTATTGGTGTGGACATGCAAACAGCGTTGTTAACCCGTGGCTCCTGGTATACCTTAAGAAGAAATTCCGTGCCGCAGTTAAGAGAATGGTAACTTATCCATTATCGAGAATCTCATTTGCTAGCAAGAATAATGAGAGCGTAAGAAGTGTAACTAAACTGCCTATCAGAGACCCGATTGTCCAAGTAAGAGAACATTACCAGTTTGCAAGTTCTGTGTGAGGATTATTGTTAACTCTTCATAGGTTTTATATTCAAGTTGTAAAATTTGCAAGCTCATTATAAGTCCAGCTACCAGCAGTTGAAGTGTTTCCTTGACACCAAATTAATTGAATTCAGATCGATGGATTAGGACTCTGCAGAACGTGATCCACTAAATCAAGGGTTGACTTAACCTGTTTTGTCTCCATGCAGCATTTGGCTCGCATGATGATATAATTCAAAAACATAATCATTATTATAGAATATATATGTAGATTTTTGCCGCCTTGATATGCAAGTGTTAAGGTGAAGAACTTTGTAGAGATCTAGTTGCATCTCATTTTCGCACTTTTCTTTTCATTTCTGATGCCGTTTGTCAACCAAGACCTGACCCACACTCTAGAGAACAGGGGAAGTAGAGCCTTCAAAAGAAACAAATGCAAATTTCGTTCGAAGAAAAAGAGCTCTTAAAGATGGAAGACAATGCTGCACAGCGTCACAGCTCATAGAGGCGTTTAGTGTAGACCGGACTACAAGTTAAAACTGGTGCTTTGTGGATTAGTTTGTCCCATTGGAATAAGGATCACAAATCAAGCCACCTAACCAAACCAGTCTTGGCTTACAGCTTGGGGCGTTAATCGGTCATCAGGGCCGAGAGAGACAAGGTAGAATCGGGTCATCAGATTTCACATAAAATTTGGCACTCTGGTCATAACAGACATATGGTGTTGCTCAAAAGGACACAAAAACAAGTTAAAATAGGTTACAGTGTTTATATTTAAAAAACAACACACATACACTCTGAAATAATTCTTGCGGTTTCTCCCGAGATTTAGTATACGGATCCCGATGATCTAACCCTCCTTTCCGCAGGTTTGTTTCCATAACTAATGATGTTACGCTCTTATGGACCACAATGGTTTTGAGCAACAAACTCGGCATTTCCCTGCGACCATCAAAGTCCCCGGACAAACCTAGCTTGATATATTGCGTGACGTGATTGTGCAAATTTTTCCCCCTGCCATATGGCCTGTTTCGCGGGTCCTAAAAATTGAAACCAAAATTAGTTAGAGTAACGAATTAGAATCAAAAGTTATTAACATGGACTGAATTACATTTTAATGAGAATTTTAACTCTTAAGAAGGTTTACTTGATTCATGGAAAGCAAAGATTGGAGCTTTGGGTATTTCAGCCCTGATTTAAGTTCAACCTATACAAATTAGGATTGTAATTCTGTGAACAAAAGGGTTTTTATATACTTTGCTGCTGAAGGGGCAAAGATAAAATAAATATTTCACTCCAGAATATGGTACCACAAAACAATAGAATTTATGTTTGTAGGGATGTGTTTTCAGTGCTGACTCATTGTCATTTAAGCTGCCTAAACCGATTGAGGCTACAAAATCATGTTTCCCCAAAAAAATATAAAAAATACTTTCCAAACAAGAGATAGGTTTGCCTTCTGCTCCATTGAAAAAAATAGTATTGAAGGCTCACAAGACAAAATTGACTTGGGCCAATAAAAATAAAGTAATAATGGAGTTTCTAACAATGGGAAAACAGAATCTAACTGTGGAGGTGACGTCCAAATTGTCAATTTAAGTACATTAAGTTACCTCTAGAGATGAGTGTTTTGCAGCCTGTTTGAGATGATTTTTTATTTGTTGCCCCGATTCTCTGGTTGGCGTCATTATCAATGCCAGGAGTGGTTTCTTGAGCTTGGATGTTCCATTACCAGTTTCTAAGGCTTCTGTAGCATTATTTTTGGTAGTATTTTCTGTAGTTTCACCTGCTTCTTGACTGGACTTGTGGCCAAGAATGTGGGTGAGAATTGGAATCCCAAAGGCTAGTGTTTAACCTGAACCCTAGTAAATACACACAATTTTTTTAATTAATACCCTTAAATTATAACCTCCTCAAAAACCAGCCATTCCTGAAATCTAAACTTCTCCCAAGTGATTTTATCATAACTTCAACAGACAATTTCAAGGCACTATCCAACAAATGATATGAGAACTACAAAAACTTACAAGCTGAAGGGACTTATCTTGATAATCTTATGGTAATGCACATTTTTGTACAAATAATGTTCTGTCAACCAACCACAGTAAGATAGATTACACCTACATATAGAAGGAAGAACTATCAAATTAGTTCTTAAGCTCTAGCAAATTTTAACCTTCAGTTAATCAGTCAGTCAGAGCTCTCTCTCAAGAGGTACACTATACACATAATTTCAGCTCGACAGCTCTCCTCAAAAGTGCTTTCACAAAAGTCATATTTATAATTATTCAAAACTCATGTAGTACCTACTTTAGACATTAATTCAGGTCAAAGACCAGCTCTAAAGTAACAGAAACTGTTTGCTATAATGTGTGGGAAAGTCTTCTTGTATGTAAATGAGCAAGGTGTACATCATAGTAAATACATGTATATGTTGAAAAAGTATTTTTTTTCTACTCTCTCTCTCTCTCCCCCTCCAAAAAAAAAAAAGAATTCTTCAAAATAGTAGTAAAAAAAGTAAACAAACAATGCACATAAAAAAAGAGACCTCCACCAATCTAACTGCTCTGATTGAACTCACTGTTTCTGCTTCACCAATGATGTCCCTGCGGTGGAATATTGCAGGTGGAAGGGAGAGAGTCTGTATAGGGGTTGTTGTAGTAAAACTTTGTTCACTGAGTCCTCTCTGAACTTCTTTGGGAACACCAAGGACTTCCCAAGCACTCATATCTGCCATGGGCTCTAAAGTTTAGTTCATTCAAAATAAATGATTTAGCTATAAATATAATTGCATCTTAAACTCATAGCGTTAGTAGGAAATATCATTTTATTACAGTTGAATGCAATAAGTTATTTGTACCTGCATAGATTTGACATATGTTTATAAAGGTTTTATAGTCTAAATTAATGAATACTTTATTAATAAATAACAATACAGTAATATAAAACTTATCAGTAAAATTACATTATTTATAGAAAATCATATCTTTGCCAACATAATATTATCTACACAAAATGTGTTTGATTCTCTTCTTAATAATAAAATTCAAGGACAATCGTTGGAGTAAAATTGTACTTTGTTTTGTGCATTTCCCATCCATAATTCATGAAATTAAATCTTACTTGGAGGATCTTCCACCAGTCTATTGTCAGTGACCATTTCTACTCTGTTTTGCTCTTCTGACTGGGCTTTACTTTGGGCCTTGTTTTTCTTTTTCCTCTTCTTTTTTCCCTTTGTCTGTTGGTCATTCTTTGTGCTTTTCTCAAGTTGTGTGGATGGTGTGGTAACTGTTTGTTTTGGATAATCCATAAGATTTAAGTAAAAAGAGAATACTATGTAGCTTTTTTTTTTCCCGTGAGCCAAATTTTTGGAGAAAACCGAAAAAAGTGCAGTCTGCTGTCTTTGAAAAATTTAGAACAAATTGCTATCAAAATGATTTTGATCACTTGATGTAATTCCATGAAGTTCTTATGAAGAGTGTTATTCCTGTTGTTGTTTTCTTTTTAAATGACTGTGAATATATGAAAGTCATATATTTGAACTGCCGATAAAGACACTACTTGAACAGTTTTGGAAATAAGACCTTGTTAGCTCAGTTGGTAGAGCACTGCATTGGTATTGGTGAGGTCATGGGTTCAAATCCCATACAGGCCTGAATTTTTTCAGGCCTTATTTTCACTATTGCTCAAGTAGTGTTCATTACTGCAAAGATCACTTTCATATTCATGTTTTCTTTTTGTTTGTTTGTTTGTTTCTTTTTTCATTAAAGGTATGACTGGCAGTTATCTTAGTTTTGATTCTCATATCCAATACACCCAATCCAACTCAGGAGATGAGTCATTCCATTTAAGTCAAATCGAGTCAATTGTACAACATTTTCAAGCCTGCCTTGTAACAGGTTGAGAATTATTTATTAAGCATCTTGAAAATCCACTTTTGGTAAGACATTTCCTCCTTAAGAGGCACAGTTTATTCAGATTGCCAGTATCACAAGATGACTTAACCACTAATTGACTTCTGATGGGTCGATTCGTAAACGATTCAACCAAATGTGGATGTATTGGACAACCCTCAACATTTAATAATTAAAGATGAGTTATGGTAAAATTTCCGCACAGCCCCATACTACATTATGCATTCAGTTCTTGGATAGAGAAAACAATGACAAAAAAAATATATTGCTATTGGGAAAACAGATTTGTTTTACAATAGGATAGGACTGTGCGGAAATTTTACCAGGTAATTTCACCACGTGCTTGAAGTGAATCTTATCTTCTGAATTTAACCATGCGGTACGTTTTAAAGCACTTTAAGCAATTCACCTTCTGCAGCGACCGTTCTTTTATTTTCTTCTTCCGAGCTGGTCCACCTGCACCAATTCCTGTTAGTTCTTTTAGATCATAGTCTTCCATGACTTCAAGGGACACAAATCCATCCATTTTGCCCGCAAAGAACGAAGGATCGTCCAATACTACTGGTTCCCATTTTCGCTTCTTCCCTTTCGAATTCTCCTCTGCCAGTATAAAGCTATGAGCAAAGAGCTTTAATTGAGAGACTGAATGTGCACGCTCTTTTAAATAACAACAACCGTTCTGGTTTATCCCTGGAGAGTTAATAAAGACACTCTTACGTCGTCCGCCATCATGGATTACCTGCCAGAGAAAGACTGGATATGAAATCGTACTGCGCGCGACCACTGCGCGCATATTCAAACGGGACTCATGCGCTGAGTTATTACTACACGGTTTTTCTCCCTACGCCGAGTTTGCTGAAACCTTTGTGAAACGTGAATGAAAAGACTAACATGGCGAAAGAACACCGTACATTCAAAGAGGAGTGCTCTTATATTGAGCGCTTAAATGGAAACTCGTTTCTTATCAAGAAAGGCTTTGTCTCAAACATGAAGGTAAGTGAACGCGCGCCAAACATCGGATCGGAAGCCCAACTCCAGCTGACTAGCGTGCGCGTCAAAATACATGTCCAACGATCTAATACGTGAGAATGATGATGATAAGCTATGTTCATCGAAATAAATCCCCGTACATCTGCCATATCCGTCAAAGTAATTTCCCTCTTTGAACTAAGTTTTGTTTCAAGAAAAATTGTTTCTGGGACAACTAGATTCCCCCCCCCCCCCTCCACCTTTTCAACCCACGTTACGATCAAATCCTATCCCCCTGCCACCCTCTCTCATGTCAGGAATATTTTCATTTTTTGTTTTGTTTTGATCCAGTCAGTCAATTCACGAACTACAGTCAAACCAGTCTTCAGTGGCACTGTATAATTTTAAGCACTCATCCTGTATTGAATGCCATTCCCATGGGTGACGGCTTAATACAGGTTTGACTGTAATGGAGAATTGTATTTGTCCTCACTTCCTCCATCAAACCCAAATTATATCCATGATTGACTTCATGACCCTTAATTTCTCTCATTTTCCTCAAGTTACTGACTGTGGCATTTTTCTGGAAATTGTCAATGTAAGAATGTTCTAATTAATTGGTACCATAAACAAATTTTTACATACTGTTTCAGATATAAGACTAGTAGAGGTGTACGTTGCAGCTATTCAACTCCAA
This sequence comes from Pocillopora damicornis, assembly GCF_964200805.1. NCBI lineage: Eukaryota > Metazoa > Cnidaria > Anthozoa > Scleractinia > Pocilloporidae > Pocillopora > Pocillopora damicornis. The sequence continues at coordinate 12,663,877 of NC_142674.1, read as the reverse complement.
AGTTTAAACTATTCTTTTTTTTTTCCTTTAAAGGTTGAAGGTATCTTCTATAAAAATGAGTTGCTTGAAAAGCTAATGTTTGATGAGCTGAAGCACTGGGCTGGAACTCAAGTTACAGTACTCTGAACATTTGGAATATAATACTGTTGTATTTCCTGCATTTGTCTTATTTCTTCATACAATTAAATGAAATTCCTCTCCATGTATTGGTGGTTTCCTTCTTGGTGTAAAGCAGATTGCAAATATTGCAGCTTTGCCTGGAATTGTTGGTGTAAGAATGATCATAACTTTTTCTTGTTGAAATTACAACTTAGTTTAATTGAAACTTGTTCAATCCTGGACCCAGTTGTTCAAAGGCTGATAAGTGCTAACCCAGGGTTAAATTTTAATCAGGGTATGTTTAATTCTTTGCTTAAAAGCCTTTTTAGAAAAATTTGCTATAGTTTTTCTAGGGCATCCAATCTTCAAATTGCAGACTAAAAGAATTGTACATACTGAATTTTATTTGAAAGCTTTCAGATATGAAATCAGATTTCACACTGACTATTAGTTATCTTAACTCAGCTTTTAACAAACTGACCCTGTACTCTTGGGAAGCAGAGAAAGTATAAAGTGGAGATGACAGAAGAGTTTCTTGTTATACAGTTTGTGTTTCCATAGAATTTTTACACAAAGACTTCACTTAAAGTGGTGCCAAATAGAGCATCCAGTTATCCAGTCACATCCAGTTATCCCATTATTTCTATGTTTGGGTTTGCTGAACTCTGTCTGTGGGAAAATTTTATTTCTTTCTCAATACATCTAGAAAATTCTGAAATTGAATTTGTCATCTCTGAAAGAACTTGTCATCTCATCAATCAAACTTTATGAATGACAATATACCCCCAGCCAGAGCAATTTTTAATCATTCTCTTTTGTTGAAAAGTACTTAATTTTGATAACACGCCAAAACAATACCACCAAACAACAATATCAAAAAAGGCTATGTATCTCAGTTTCTATTCTGAAATGTTTATTCATATTTTTTTTTTACTTGGCCTTCAGAGATCAGTTGGACTACCAGATGTTCATTCTGGCTATGGGTTTGCTATTGGTAAGTTACAATTCACACATTTGTGATAAATAAGGTGACATTTTGTCGTGAATATGTTTGTTGATTGTAGTTGTTTGAAGTATGGTGTCATGTTATTAAAAAAAAAAATCATACTTAATTTATTTGTCAACAATGAAGTTTCCTCGTCATAACTCAAAGTGAGAGCCCTTTGATGAAGTTTATAGTTTCTTTTCAAACTGGTAATGTGCTTAAAACAACTTCGGTTGTTCATCGTGAAAAATTCACTTTCTGAATTCAGTATAGTTGTTTGTCTTGCTATTAAGTCACTTTGGATGTGGAGCGTGACTTTATGACTGCATATCGTGTCTTCTTCATGCTATAAGGTTGGTAGAAATGCATGACATTATGGAACTCTCTGTTTGGCTGTGATTGGCTGGAATCCCACACAGTTGCATGGTGAGGTTATCGCTATAACTCTCTAGGTGGAGATTAGCAATAACGGCAGAGACCATACTCCTCACAGCTGCGCCTTCTGTCTTTCGTAAATTGGTCCAAGATAATAAGAGTATGTAGACCTCAATGCAAGGTTTGAAAAGTCTGCAATCTGACAAACGGTTATACTTCATATCAAGCGCTAGTGTCATCATCAAACGTTCATTTAGTTACAGCATCTAATGTGTTCAGTGTAAATGATATTGGAATACCTCCGATTTTCCATGGACATGTTATTTATTTACCACTTAGTTCAACCAAATGTGGATATTTCTGGAGCAAGCAATCTCATCACAGAAGAAAGATAACAAAGGAGGAGGAAGGGTGGTACACTTGTAAGGCAAAGAATGCAGCTGGCTTTTCCACCAAAGACATTGAAATTTCTGTAAAGTGTGTGTTTGTAAAGCTCACAACTGTATTATAAATCAATCATGCATTTGATATGTCTAAGGAGTGTGGATCAATAGTCAGTGGGCCTGACTTTAGATTAAGGGGTCTGGGTCTGAGCTAAGGGTAGGGTCGTTGTAGAAAATTATGGGAAAAATTGAAAAAATGCAAGGGCTTTCAACTATTACCTGCAACTGATTCACCAGCGAGGACCAGGTCCTGGATGAGTAATTCGTCACACCACTTGATTAGCTTTTTATTGCAAAGAACTGGAAAGTCTCTATACTTGTTCTTTTGTTCATTTTATAAAATATGATGGTTTCATGGGTAAGTTAGTAATATAGCAGCCTGACTGACATGGCTTTTGAAAGCATTTGTTTGATATTATCAAAAAGTGGTCCATTGTCTTCTTCTTCTTCTTCTTCATTTCAATTGTTATTTATTTATTTATTCCTTTTTTTAATATTATTTTTTTTCTTTTTGCATGTGGGGGGGGGGTGGCTTCTGATTTTGCAATTTTTGTTCATGTGCTTACTTTGCAGCTCCACCCCGTGTTAGTAATAATTTTGTAACTTTTGTTCATATGCTTACTTTGCAGTTCCACCCTGTGTTAGTAATGAGTGTAGAAATCTCACCATTGCATTGAACTCCACATTTACAAAAGAGTGTTATTTGAGAGGTGATCCACAAATCACGTCTGTCAACTGGACCAAGGATGGAGTGCTCCTTAGTAAAAACAACACCTTGGTTATTAGACAAGTGATGTTTAAAGATAAGGGCTATTATGAATGTACTGCTAAAAATGATTATTGCAAAGCAAACTGTTCCTTCTGGATTGATGTCACAGGTAAACTTTATATTGTAGTTTGTCATTTATCAAACTTTTAACTTAACAAAGCATTTGTTTTAAAGTTTAAGCCAAATTTAAATAGACCTATTTTTTTTCTCTTTTCATCCATTTCCTTTGAAAATGTTGACAACCAAGGAACTAAGGAGTCATGATCTTATGATACATTTTCATTAGAGTTAAAGGTAGTTCATCAACTTGGATATGAGTGTATCATTACCTAAATATTAATGACTGAAGTTGGAAAGAGATTACAAAGGAACATTCATATAACTTGTTTCAAATTACCAACTTTAGTACTCTTTTTTCTAGAAAAAGGTTCCTGGTCACATACAGTTGATTCTGACTTACACACACCCAGATTGTAAATGAAGCTAAATCCGTAACCAAAGAAATGATTAAAAACACCTTCCGCTTTTAAGAAATTGCAAATCCTGTGGTCTACTCTAACATTTTTATCCGTGAACTCATGTTAAAACGCACAATTTGGATACGTCAAATGACAGATTTTCTTTCTTTCTTTTTTTTTTAATACAGAATGCAAATGTTTTACATTGTTTTGATCATCAATGCCTAATAACTTTTGGAATTCAATATAAACTGTTAAAGAAAGGAAACTGGTAGTCATTGACCATGTGTTTTAACATCACACTCAACAACCAAAAAGAAAATGATGAATGTTATTGGGACGACTGGGACAAGTTAAGATTAAACAGTATCTCTTTATGCTAAGCGCGGAGAAAAACTTTGGAAAAAATTGACCATGTTCAAAAATAGGCTTGAACATCGCGTTTTTTTGTGACCATCACTATGCAAACCTTATTAATTTTGGATTTTTTTTTTTTAATTTAAGTCTCTCCCCAGACTATAGAGCCTCCAATAAAGCAGTCTGTTACCGAGGGAAACTCTGTGAGCTTTAGTTACCGAGCTTCAGGTGTGCCAACACCAACATAAGTCTGGGTTTTTAATAATGCTGACCTGTCATCTGGTATCAATCAATTCAATCACGAAGGAGAATCATTCCTGGAATTTTCAAGCGTCACAAAAGGGATGGAAGGGACTTACAAGTGTAAAGCAAGACATAAAGCAAATACAACTAGTTCCTCTGCAACACTGCGTGTATACGGTAAGTGTAATGAAAATGACGATAACCATGGCGATAAGGGTGACGAATGTGGACCAGGATTTTAATCAATTTCCTTTTTCTTAACGTAGGAAAAGCTTCTGCTCAAGTTGTTCCAGATCAGTATCCAGCACTCACAGCAGGAGACAACCTGACATTGACCTGCAACGTCTACGAAGAAACAATAAATGTAACTTGGAAAAAAGATGAAGACTCACCACCCGAAAGAGCAAAGATTGATACACGATTCGATGACAGAAAAAGTAAACTTGCTATAACTGAAGTTGTGAAGAAGGACAGTGTGTGTATTTTTGTGAGGCACATAACAAGCTCGGTTTTGTTGCCCTTTCCTCTTTAAAAATAAACGTCAAAGGTAAGCTGGTGTTACTGTTGTGTCTTAAAAAACATGAAACTCTACTGATTAAAAAGTATATTTCTGAGTAGATTGAAACTATTTTCCAGTTAAAGACGAAACAACTATGGGTCACCTGACCATTCGCATGAAATTACCTTGCCTCGCTCTATAAATTTCAGGTATTTCGCTTTTAAGAACAGGTGTCAATCACGGGTTAAAGAATGTACCAAGCTATTCCAAAGCTATTCCAAACAACTTGAATTTTATTAGTACTTTTGCTACTGTCGAGATTTGTCTAATGGTCATTTATCTATCTCACACAATTAGCTAAGCAAGTGCCACGAGCTATGCAAAGTTTCAACACTTTGTGGTATTACATTGGTGGAACAGTGGCGGCAGCGATTCTCATTTCGCCATTTGCCTGGTATTTCCGCAAGCGCCGAAGGACAGGCGACGTCCATTTTTCTGTATTATTTCAGATTTCTTTGTCTGAAAGTAAAAGAAGGAGATGTTTTATAAGAATAACTCACGTGCGGCCAAAAAATGCCAATTTTAGAGTGTTTTCGCATGTGTATATGGTGTCATCATGATTGTCATTTCTGTTATTGCTTGCGGTGTTTTTGCATGTGTATATGGTGTCATCATGATTATCATTTCTTTTATTGCTTGCGGTGTTTTGATAATATTTACAAATTAAGAAAATATCACGTCTCTCCTAATTTGCGCAACTTCAAATTACGCTGCCACTACACAGAAATTTTATCAGAATATTCGATTTAATAAATTAATGCAAAGTTTTACCTTCTTTGTCCCCTTTAATTCATCATTTGGAATTGCAGCTATGGCTCTGTAAGGCAACTCTCAAATCATCGGAAAAAAAAAAAAACACCATTACCTTCCTCATGGGTCATCAGCTTGCATGATGACGATAACAAAAATCATATCGCAGTGACTTTACTTTTATCGTGTTTATGATGCATTATTAACATTCATCAAGTGCTGTTAGAATCGGCTTCATTAGTTCCTTTGTTTAATTTTTTTTATCTCTTTAGTATCTTCTATCTATTTTCGGTTTGATTAATTCATAGATTTAATACTTTGAAAAAAAATTGAAATACACTAAGCAAACGACGAAGCCATTGTTGAACTTCGTCCAGTAGACAAAGTGTACTTAAATAACAATAATAACTGATATGTTTTGTAATAATTTATGCTCCTGGTTTAGTAAAAACATTGTTTCTCACTATCGGCAAGAGAGATTATCTCGCCAATCAAGTTATCCTGGCAAATCAATTTTTCCTCCTGATTTCTCTTTTCTTTTTATCATTTTTCTTTGTTTTGAACCTGAAAGTATACAATGTTGGTTACCTATATTTAGTTCTGACCAAGAGCAGTGAAACGTGTCCTGCTTCAAGACGTTATTGGACGAGGGGCGTTCGGAGCCGTATGAGTTCACCAAATTATATATTGCATTACTGCTAGTGATTTGCTTAACTTTCAAGTTACCTTTATTTGAAAACAAGCGATTGCATTGTTATTGATATTTAACGTTTTGCTGTTAGTATCAAATGCTTTTGTCATAAACGGAGAGAACAGTCTTAATAGAGTGTGAGTTAATTCAAATTAAGAATTTTCTTAAGTGTTTTCGATTCGTACGAGAGAAAAAAAACGCTATTTAAAGGGTACTTGCTGTGGAAGACGGAAACAATTTTGTTATGGCAAAATGGAATGCTTGTTTAAAAACTGGACGAAATGAGAGCACGTATGAGCGTTTAATTTTGTAAACTATTCAAACACAATAAGTTTTATTTAACATAATGTAAGACACTCTATTTAATATCTGCAATAAAAAGATTAGAGGCTTATCTTATGACTATAAGTATCCTCATTAAGATTTTGGATAACGTCATCAGGCTGAAGCGATTGGCACATCTACAAAATAGCATTTTATGTATATCACTAAATAAAATATCTACATTTTTAACTCGTGAATTGCGCGCATGCGCAAGAGCGAGTTATAGATACGATGTGGGGAATAGCATTCGCTCGCTCGCTCGATTGGTCGATTCCTGTAAACTTTTTTTAGATTTTAGGCTTTTGAGTGCATTTTATAGTTTTTGGCGAGCAATAAACAGACGAAATGGCGACCTTTGTTGCTAAGAATAGTGGTGGGGTGAAAAAGAAGCCAATGATAATCTTAAAAGAGTTTTTTTTTTTCGTTTTAGTTTCAACAAGTGGCGCCAGCGACTGGCAGGCATGCAAGGATTCACACTGAAATAACAGAACAACCTTCGTTTTTCATGAAATTGTAATTTACAGTCCTTGAACTTGAAAACAATCCGAAGATTCATTGAAAATATCACTTACTGCGAAGCGCTCGGAGTTTACAGATGTTCAAAAGCTTTTTCTGTTATAGCGTGAGATTGAGGACAAAATTGATCATTACGTTTCGTCGCGTGTGTTTTTCCTGTGAGAAGCAACAAAAGATGCCGGCGACTGACGAAATAACAAGTTAACACGAAAATCAGATAACACCTAAACAAACAATTTTAGCTGCCGATTTTCAGTGAATTTTTAAAGAACAATTTTCTTTTAAGTTTCAAGACAATTTGAAGATTCAACATACAAACAACGTACTAAAATGCGAAAGTTACACACCACAAAATTGATAAATAGGCCTGAAATGAAATTCTATCTTGTTATTGATCATACGTTGCCTAGCACGTGACCTAAATCTACCCAGGCGGAGATCCAAAATGACGGTGGCAGGCTTGGCTTAGTTATATCACTCAAAACTCGTTCCCGTTTGTCTCATTTGATAAAGAGGGAATCGTTAATGTTTTCATTAAGACAGTATTGCCTTGATTTTCTAATATTTACAACGAAAGACAGTAAATTTCACTTTTCACCCACATTTACTTCCAACCTTTTCTTTTGAACCAGAAACAAAAATGATAGACGTTTAAAACACATGACATCATCCACCTTGTCAAATGTAATAGCATGATCATTTCAATTGTAATGCCTCATATCAAACTCTTTCCCCAGCGCGATGAACATTTGTTTTTCTCGGTTCCAGGTGTACGCGACCATGCACATGCTCTCCGTTGCGAATTTTCAAAATGGCGGACAGGCTAAATAGGGAAATAAAAAAAGCAAAGTGATTTTGCAACAAATACTTAACATAAACCCCCGTTAGAAAGGCGAATCCACGATAGAAAGATACAAAACTGTATGATATTGAGATCAGGGAGGTTGACAAAATCAACAAGAGAGGTTGAAAATTCATTACGTTCGCCGTTAAGCACATGCTTCGATGAATGGACACCCTTCAGGGCCAATAGAGGATCTGGATATTTTCCGTTTGTTCGCAGCGAAAAGCTGTTCATTCCCTCGGAAAATTCTCTAGAGGATAGAAAAGAATCGTTCCATGGCCAACTTGCTCGTGAAATAAAGAAAAAGCTTTGGTCTGGACAGCGAGAGGACCCTGATATAAACATAGGCCTTAATGTTGACCAAGATGTTCTCATGGAAGGTCTAGGGAGCGTTTTGCCCGGCGTTCTTCAAAGAGGAAAGATGGTTTACCAATTGGAGTCAAATAGGGTGCTTGATTCATATCTGGGGCTGAAGTGGGATGAAAGAATTTTAAATGTAGGTGAAGATTTTGCCTATGTAATTCCAGGAACTATCAAGTATTGGCTGGGACAAAGAAGTCCAATCATTGAATACAAGCTCATCATTGTAGGTGTTCTTAAACCCTTTCATAACCTGCTGCCTCCAGGAACTGAATCCTGTTTTTCTTCAGAAACAGTTGTTTGAGGGCATCAACCCCTTTGTGAATTGTGGATCTGAAGAAATCTTTAGAAGCTCTATTATTGTATTTTTCCAAGCCATGCTGTGTGTAATATGCTATGTTCTGATAAAGTGACAGGAACTCAGGAACATTATAACATAGTGCATGCATGTAGGGAGTGACATCTTTTGCTTGGTAAACTTTGAGAAAGTGCTCAAACCATGATTTGATATTTCTTTGCAGTTCAAGAATAACCTCTTCAGATGTAAAATCTAGCCTCAAATCACCAATTATGTCCATAAATTTAGCCCAGATCACTTGTATGTCTTTGTTTTGACTGCAAAGAGGGACAAGCATAGGTCAGAATGTTTATATTCTTAAAGAGTTTCAACTTTTCTGGTTCGGTAAGATCTCTATATTCCAGCTTTTTGCTCTCTTTGTTGATTCTAAAATTAAAAGTGATTCCCATACTTTTGATAAATTCTTCATAACATGCCATGTGTTTATATTTATCTCTTGGGAATCCATCAGAGGTTTTTTTTTCTCAATAGCATCACTTCTTCTCAGCTCTCTTATGAACAAGTTAATCAAAACATCTGAAATCCTCAGAAAAGAATGTAATGTATCTATGATGACAAGGTCCATAGGTATAAAATCAAATAATGGTTGTGCCTTACAGTTTAATTTCCTTCCAGTGGAAAACCTTGCTATTTTAACTTGCTTGCTATTAATTGACCATGTTTTGCTTGTGTCCCACCGTTGCTCCCTGGGACACTTGCACCACACACAAGCATAATCCTCATTTGCCCTGCCTAAACCACATAACAGTGCTAAAAATTTCAAATATCCACGTAAAAAGTATTCAATTTTATAGGTGCAATTATTTGCACTTATCTCCTTTAAGTTTGACATTTCCATTCCAAGGTCTACTAGGCTGTCTCTCAGATTATCATATGTCTCTGTAGTTTTTATAACAGCAAGTATATAATTTCCCTTCTCACCCATTGCCACATCCTTTTCATGGAGAATAGTGAAAGTGAAGTTGACAACTGTAAGCCCCTTTCCAATATTTGTACCATCACCACTAAGCTCGATCTTAATAGTTTCTCCATCATTGATTTCTCCATTCTTCTGAAGCCTAACAATGTGCTCTTGCAAGCTTTCTGCAAATCCTAACTGAACACCTTCAGCATCTCCTGGTGTTGGTTTCAAGTTCCATTCACTGTTTAGCTCATTAATTCACTTCTTGATGGAATATATATTGGGGAGATCATTAGCCTTAATGGCAATTTCATGCCAGGCCTCATTTGAAATCATGAATTTATCTTTGAGGTAAAGCCACATATTTATGTTATCAATGCCATCATTATTAAGGGCCTTTGGGTCAGACTCTGTAAATGGCAGCTCTCCCTCTCCAGCAAGATTGAAAGTTTCATATTGATTAGTCTCAGTCTTGAGGACTTCAATTTTGGTTGCAACAAATTGTACAGCCCAAGAAAGGAGAGTGTAGTTTGGCACTCCTCCTTCAGTTGGTTTTTAATTCTCTTTTGATGGTGCTTAGAATAGTCATTAAACTTCTTCTTAGCTGGGCCTCTACCTTTTTTCCCATTTGTAATCACTTTTTTAGCCAACTGAATAAATTTTTTATTGTAGAAGGCCCCTTTCTTCTCAGCTTTCTCGAGGGCTTCTCGGGCTTTTTTATCCACTCGCAATCGCTTTACCTTCTCCTGTACCAAAGATTCTTCTAATTTTATTTTTTCTCCCCTCAACTGGCTGTTCTCATCTTTAAGCTGATGTACATCAACCTCGTTGTAATACACCTTAAATCGATACCGAGGGCCCGTTTCCAAATTGCTAAGAAGTGCATTTAATTGCCACGATTACTAGCTTTCTTGACAGCTTTCTGAAAACAGAATATTTTCTTTCTGAAGACTTCTGATATATGGCTATTGATTATTATACCTCGTATACCTGATTGCTCAAACACTTTGTTTACAATCATTGAAACGACCGACTCATGGTTTTCTCTGAAAACTTCTTTGCTTTGAAATATTATAGATTAGTAAGCTGAAACGAAAAATTAATCAGGGAAGTTCACGAAAAATCCAGCGAACAAGCTTAAAAAAGACATTTAATTAGACTTCATACTGCGATGAACTTCACAAATCTTACTTATTTATCTCGTAAGTAAACAATGGCAGATTAATACCCGAAGTGCTTTCTGAGTTTCCCGATCCCTCTCCTACTGCTTTCACGCTCACCAAATAGGAAAAAATCAAAAGGAGGAAGATACAGCTGTTTTGAAACGCCATTTGACGAGGGTAAATCTGCTTTTTGTTCGACACTTTACATATCAAAACAAAGGAAATTTGTTCCTCTTTTTGATTCAGGCGGTACATTTTTAAATTGCGCTTGCGTAAAAAAGATATCGCCCGAGACGCTTCGCTCGGTTGTGTTTTGAACAAAAACGCCTTGTTAATTTCACGCAACCGCTCGGAGAAAAGGTTAAAATGACGGGGGAAAAACTTTACCTTCAAGTTAGAAAATTAGCGAAATAGAAAGCCACAACATTATAGTTTAATATTTCAGAGGTACATTGAGTGCTTTTTCCGTAGAGAATCCGCACGATGGTAAAATGTTCGAAAATTACACTCGATTTGAGTGGGGCGTTGAAGTGGGCGTGGTCACTATATTCATGTTAAGACTATTTGTACCCCATGAGTTTGATATGCTTATCCCAACGTTACTTTGTTTCTTTGCTACATTAGCGAACACTGAACTACTGCTAGTACTCGAGATATGACAATCAACCACAAAATTCCCTAAACCAGATAACATTAAACATAATCTAAAAAATCATGTGTCAATTCACGAGTGGGTGTTTGTCTAAGGAAACCTTGAGTTTGTCATCATAATAACAAAGGAGGCAGTAAGGATTTTTCCATGTTTCGCAGTTATGAAATACACCGGCAGTCGAAGAATCAGCAATATGTCTTAACTAATTTGATAATTTCAAGACCCACTTGAAGAATAAGTTGTAAATGCCTCTGTTATCAATGTTCTGATCCACTGTATTGCCGAAGTGTTTCATTCCAGATTGACTGACCATGGCATATATCTCCGCGATTTATCTTTCCTCTGATATAATACTATGCCGGCTGAAGAAAATCACAAATTTTTATTATTTCGTTTATTACCATTATTATTATCATTATTACTATTTATATTATTATTTATCTATTCAATATTACTTTTTTATCAACTATAAATCGCAGCTTATTAATTACCACCTCAGAACCAACGTATAGGCTTTTTACCCCGGGGTTTGCATAATGGCAGAGATCTAATTAACCAATTGAGCAAGTGCTTTATGAAATTTCCCACGACCTCGAGTCAGATATTTCAATCTGGACTTGAATTTAAAAAAGTCGCTCTAAAAGTGCGTGCGAATTTGGTTAAAATTCCAAAGAAAAAGAATCCTAAAAGCGTACTGGGTCTTAAAATAGAAATCCAATGCAAGAGAATTCTGGAAGTGCGCGAGATATCAACGTAACAATTGAAGGAAAGAAAACCTTAAAAGTTTAAACGATACTTACGTAACAATCCAATGGAAGAGGATCTTAAAGGTACGCGAGATATCAAAGTAATAATCGAATGTAAGCCAAGCCTAAAATGCACAAAATACTAATGCACCTTTCTAATAAAGGAGTATCCTAAGAGTACATGATAATCTAACGCAATTTCAATAAAAAAGAATCCTAAAACTGTGCGGAATATTAAGGTAAAAAATCTAGTGGAAGAGAATACAAAAAGTGTGCGAGATATTAACGTAACAATAGAGTGAAAGAGGGCTACGCTCTTGCACTTCCAGCAAGGCCTTCATTCTTCTCTTCTGGGAGCTGTACTCTTGCACTTCCAGCCCGGTCTTCATTCTCTTCTTTCGGGGGGTTCCACTCTTGCACTTCCAGCGAGGTTTTCATTCTCTTCTTCTGCGTGGTACACTCTTACACTTCGAGCCAGACCTCAATTCTCTCCTTCCAGGAGGATACGCTCTTGCAATTCCAGCCAGGTTTTCATTCTCTTCTCCTGGGGGGCACATTCTTGTGCTTCCAGCCAGGCCTTTATTCTCTTCACTTCACTCTCTTCTTCTGAGAGCTACCCTCTTGCACATGACTTTGTTCAAAGGGTACATTTTAAAGTCATTAGGAGCATCTGGAATATGATTAACTACGTGTCTGTCGTTTTTCAAACGACAAAAATTCATTTCAGGATCGATGACTTATGATGAATTATGGGATGACCATATTTTTCGAGAAGAGCATGAATTTGAAAGAGGATTATTATTATTATTAATATTATTATTATTATCATTACCATTATTACTGTCATCGTTATAGATCGTTTTCAGTCACGTGACCACTTTACAATTGGCCGCCATATTGGTGCACATGTAAACAGTGAACTCGTATCGCGTGAGCTCTAAAAAAAGGTTTTGTGTGCGATTTTTGGCTGTGGAACCCGAACTGTTCGTGATAAAGGAGTTTATATGGCAAGAATTCCTTCAGTTGTAACGAATCAAGGCGACGAAATAAGAATTCTTAGCGAGGAAAGGCGAAAAAATGGATTTCTGCCATCAGCCGAAAAGACCTCACGGACAGCATTTTGGAGCACGCACGAGTCTGTGGTAGACATTTTATCTCAGGGAAAGCTGCAAACCTGTGGGATAGGTACAATCCAGATTGGATTCCAACCCAGAATTTAGGCCATAATAAATGTGATGCCGCAGAAAAGCTTCAAGCAGATCTAGAAGCTGCCGGGAAACGAGACGAGAGGGTCAGAGATCGTGAGATGAAGCGTGTTGCGGCAGAAAATGAAAAGCGGCTCAGGGAAGAAATCGAGGCCAAGCGACAAAAAATTGGCGAACCAGGGGAAAAGGTCAGTGACATTTCTTTCAATTTGGACTCAGCGATGGAAGTGGAAACTGAAACAGGGACAGCTACTCAAACTGAGGAGTTCGATTATTTATTTCACATCTCGACTGCCAAACCACCATTCGATGAGGCTTACTTCGCAAATGACAACGAGAAGGTGAGATTTTACACTGGATTGCCTGCTTATGATGTCCTGCAAACAGTTTTACCGTATGTTTCGAAATTCGTTGTAACAAAGTCGCCAACTTTGTCACAGTTTCAAGAATTTGTTCTCACTTTAATGAAACTTAAACTGAACATGCCAATGCAGGATCTTGCTTACTGCTTTGGTATTTTCATTGCAACAGTTTCAAGGACATTCTCTGCATGGATGGTCGTCCTTGATGCTAGATTAGCCTTTCTCATAAGGTGGCCAGAGCGTGAGGACTTATGGCAGACCATGCCTCAATGCTTTCAAGTTGCCTTTGGCAACAAAACTACAGTAATTATTGACTGCTTTGAGGTCTTCATCAATAGACCGTCCAATCTCATGGCCAGAGCATGATGTGATGTGATGTGCGTGACTGTTGGCTTGGTGTTTGTTGTCATGTGCGTGACTGTTGGCTTGGTGTTTGTTGTATCCAAGACCATGCGCGCAGTTTATTGTTCCATCTTTCTCGGTAATGATCCAGATTGGAATCAAGGCCTCGTTCATCCGCTGAGAGTGCCGCACTTTCGCCAACACGACAAACTTGCTTGCGACCATATGCCCTTGCACGTTGTAAACAAACCCCGAAACCATTTGATTGTAAGCTTCCAGACTGTGAAAGGCTTTAAATTGCTTTTGCGTGTAAAAGCTGGTCTCAAGAACCAAATAACAGAGTAAATCTGTCGATTCAACCGGCGGAAGACAGTCAGGTTCGAAGTGTTTCCCCTCTATCAAGGCAGGATCGATTCCAATCGTCGAGATTTTCTTAACGTAGCGCTCTCTGACTTTCCCATCCAGCTTTTTAGCGTAATCAATCAGAGAGTGGAATTTGAACAACATTGTCAGGATCAGACGAAGAATTTTTTTTTTCCTCGGAAGCCATGATTTTCGACTGTGAACTGAGAAGAATTATAACTTTGGACTCTGTTTGCATATATTTCTTACTGAAACACGTGACTCGGATGTGCACCAACATGGCGGAAATTATTTCTGTGACGTCACGTGAAAACGATCTATTCTTGGCGGTTACAGCGTAAACCAACTGCTGTAACACTACACCAGTTCGGTTTGTACAAGACCATTTGTCGTTACGCTAAACTGTTTTACTTTACGGTGACCAGATTGATGCGAACTAAACCATTGCGGCTTCGATAAACCATTTGCCGATAACTTCAGCCATTTCACACTACTCTGAACCGTTTGTGTCAAGTCACTTAACCAAAGTACAATTAGCTGAATCGTTTGTCATGAACCATTTCATTTAACACTTGGCCACTCGTGTTTTTATTGAATCAGTTCAACAAGGGTGGCTACACAGTTTCTGAATTGTGCAAAACTTTTTTTGTTTAAATATTTCATTTCACCCAAGGCGACTTGTCTATTTGTATTTTAAATAAATCTCTTAAGATAAGATAAACCGTTCTCCAAAAGACAATTAGATCATTTCTGTTTATTACAAACCATTTATTATGCCTATATTTTTAGCGGTGACGGCCGCCTATACATACCACCCGGAGTTCAAGTATTTAAAGCCTCACTGATCTGATGAACCATCGAGGATCGACATTCTGTCTCACGACAATGATTGTTTACAAAGTAGTTTGTCACCCATTGTGTTCAGTTTTCCAGAGATCCTGGGGCGCGATAGTCTATTTTAATTTTAGTTCAACCAATCAGATCTCATGTTTTGTTGAAATTTACTTGCTGTGATGCAGAGCGCAATGTCATAGTGCTCCATCTTAACTGTGCCCTGATCCCGTAAGTCGATACAGGATTTCCTCTTAAGGAGATTATTTTTTTTATCTTTTTTTTTTCTGTCGGTCTTGCGAAATCGTTCCAGATGTTATGTGACAACTGATTTTTACTTGCCAACGAAGGCAATAGGAACAGCTGCGAGTGCTCTAAGGTACTTTTAATTTTTATCTCATGTCACACAAGAACTGCTTTCTTCTTTTACAGCCATAACTACCCTTGGTCAATTCAAAAATGGTGTGATCAACTCTTGAAAACATCAAACACTCCAGAGGATATAACCAACAACAGGTTAGAAAAAACGTCTTCAACTAGATATTATTTGACAGCCGTGTTGAAGTGCTCAGGAGTGCTTACACCCTTCACCTGATCGGATTTGCAGTTTCCTCCAAAACGGACAGACATCGCCGTTGCGGCGCGTAGTGAGTTAAATGCGCCGAAACGTTTTCGTATCAACTATGGGAACTCATTCTGTGACAGAGTCATACTTTTAGCGTCATCACTTAAAATTCCTAGAGGCGCAGCAGTCTTTTGTCAGGGATAACAGTGATATTATCGTCACTCGATCGATTCTTGTAATCGGCCATTCTTCACAATTTTTGTAATACAGTGGTTTAATTCCTGAAATAATTTTTCTTCCGTGTAAACTCTGCTATCAGTGACCTGCAAGCACGAGTGCCCGTGAACTATTTTTTAGTCTTAACATGCCACGTTTCCGTACGTAAGCTAACAATATCCTCTAATAGTTAAGTAACGTGGTGAGGAAATGAGAGAAAAGGAGAGGCAAAAATGTTTATTTTAATGGGTAGATGAGACCAACATGCAAATGCAAAGCAGCTGTTATCATAGGTTGAGACTAATGTAATCACCTGAGGAGGAGAGGAGGGGGAGGAGGGTGGACAGGGGAGGGGGGGTGGACAGGGGAGGGAGGAGGGTGGACAGGCACAAAGCTGAAAAAAGGGGAAAAATAGAGAAGGAAATTCGTTTTAATATTTATAGAAGCAAACACAGTCTAGAAATTTTCTGAAATTTTACTCGGTCGAATCCCAAAATGCGCTCTGGAACTTACCAGTATGAAACTCAAACATATACCTAGTGTACATAAAATATACATAACTTTCATGAAAATTATTTGCTTCACTTGCGTTTTTGTGTCTATTGTGCATTCCTTCCAGCAAGGCTGTACTCATCACATTGTGGTGTCGGTAAGTCTATAAACCTTTCCCCAAGCCCCCCACGGTTTTCAAAATGGCAGACTGTTTGTTCTGGGTATCATCTCTGTATTTCGACCTGCTATCGATTTGAATGTAAGAGCTACGTCGCTACGTATCCGTTTTACTTTGAGCACATCTAAAAATTAATATCCTTTGAAGAAGAATGTGAATTGAATGGGAAAAACCATAAAAGGAAAAAAAAAACAGTAACGACAACAAAATTTGACGTGACCAGGGCTCAAAACTCAAGTGAAATAGCACTAAGTATGTGTTACACACTCCCAACCAGGTCCCTATTTTTGCATAACAACAACAAAGGACATGGTCTCGCTCTTTTCTGAATCCCAGTGTACATTGCGGTACATCAACTTTCTCTTCTCCTGAAAATCGTCTTTTGCTCTAACTTCGAATATTAACTGCCTCGAGTTTGTTAACACGCTTCATGAGGAATAAAAGTAAAAGAAATAAAAGATTCTCAGCACATATATTTGAAAGATGAAAACCCCCGTGTTCGTGGGGAAAAGGTGAGTATAAACGTCTTGCAAACGCTTTCGAAGACTGTTATTCATCACTCAGTAATATTGATTCGAGACCTTTTTGAAAGGGAAACGAGGTGTAACGAGTTGTCAGGATCAAGGTTAAACAAACAAGAAAAGAAACTTGACGGACAATGTACAAGCATCTTGCAATCTTTCACGCAAAGCGTTTTTTCTTGACAAAACAAACACAAGAACCTGAATTTTTTTTAGTTGGTCTTAACCAATTCATAGCAACTTCAAGCAAAACATGCCTCATTATTTATCCTTACCAGAGCATAACGCCATTTGTCGATTCTTTTCTATTATGCTAAAAATCGTAAATAAAGATGGAAAGCTCTCCTGGGGGTGGGTTTGTCTTTTTAAAAGGCAGTTTTCTCACTTTTTTGATTGTTTTATCTATCATTTATTTTTAGGGAGAGAGAATATCTTTAAAATATGATAAGAATATCCAAAAATTGGTTTACGATGATTAAAAAAGACGAAGTTTGACACGTACTGCAAATGACGAGCAAAAAATTCCTCGACTTGACGTCTTGAAATCGAAACTTACCCACTTTTCTTTCAGTATCACACGATTGCTGGTATTTTTATCTCGGATCTCAGGTTTTTCCCTCATTATCGAAATAACTGATTGACAAAATTTTAGTTCTGAAAAAAATTTGCAGCACATTTTTGACCAATAAAAACAACAAAAACAAAACAAGACAAAAACAAATACAAAAAACAAACAAAAATCAACTGAAAGAGGCTGTTAAGCAGGCTAGCTGAACAGCGCCGTTTGTGGTAAGCATCTAGATTTTTGTAATTTTGACAATGATAACCTGAAATTCACTTTTTTTCCTGGCAGACCCAATATTCAAAGAACGCAACGTTGAGTGAAATAAAGACTCAGCTTTTTTAGAGCTGAACTTATCCCGTCAACCAAGTATTCAGATATTTTATGCTGACTTCTTCAAACAGTAGAGACTAGGAAGCTGCAGATCCAAAAATGTTGACGTCCTCGCAGGCTGATAACGGTAGGAAAACCACCTTCACAAATAGCACCTGAAAGTGTCTTAAAAATAGCTAACGCTACCATTGTTGCTGCTGCAGTACTTGTGAAAAACGCAAAGCACAAACAGCTTTGACATTTTCCTCCTATCAATTGCATATCCCCTTATGACATGATTGATGCACTCTTCAATGATGGAGAAAGCTTGGGTTTAATGGATGTTTTTCCAATAATTATTACTGCATATTGTCACCATCTATGTCGCCTTTCGGTGTACGCGCGCGTTGCAGACCTATTTCCTTTGTTTTTGCTTTAACCATGGTACTTCATTCTCTTTCAGGCTCCACGGCGCAGCCTCCATTCTCGTATCCATCAAGTATTAAACTCACCTTCGCCATCTTATACGCTGCAATCATTTCAATGGCCTTAGTTGGAAACATTTTGGTGATCTATATTCTGTACAAGAGGCCAGAAACAAGAAGATTAACAAGCTTCATGTACGTCAACCTCGCTGTGGCCGACCTACTCGTAACAGCTGTTGTCATGCCTCAGTCGATGGAACTCATCATTTTGGATAATCTGTGGATCGATGGAACATTTGGTGAATTACTTGCCAAGCTCATCATGTTTGTTTTCTT
This sequence comes from Pocillopora damicornis, assembly GCF_964200805.1. NCBI lineage: Eukaryota > Metazoa > Cnidaria > Anthozoa > Scleractinia > Pocilloporidae > Pocillopora > Pocillopora damicornis. Next base: position 12,645,574 of record NC_142674.1, on the reverse strand, counting down.
CGTGGCGGTCACAGCGTCCGTCTTCTCTCTAACAGCCGTGGCTTTTGACTTCTTCTTCGGCATTGTCCTTCCCATGCAAAAGTTCCCTCGCTTTAGGAACAAAAAGATCTTGGTTCCCACAATTTGGATCACTTCAATGTGTCTGATGACTCCATGGCTGATCACAATCAAAGTTAAGAACTCCAGGATAGAATTTAAGTTTACTCAGTTTGGTGAGACTCAAGCAGCTTTGAGAGGTATCTTTCTTTATATCGTAGTCACCATCTACTTGTTGCCCCTAGTTACCATGTGCATTCTCTATGGACACGTCTGTCACACACTGCACAAGCACAAACTGCCGGGCATTGCCATCAACAATCACGCAAGAACTCGGGCCCATGCTACCAAGCGTCAAGTTATTCATATGTCGATCGCTGTCGTTGTTGCCTTTGCACTTTGCTGGCTTCCAGCGCATGCGTATCATATGATTTTGGCCATTGACTTTAGTGTGCGGGAATCGCTGCCATATTATTTTATGCTGTTATGCTATTGGTGTGGACATGCAAACAGCGTTGTTAACCCGTGGCTCCTGATATACCTTAAGAAGAAATTCCGTGCCGCATTTAAGAGAATGATAACTTATCCATTATCGAGAATCTCATTTGCTAGCAAGAATAATGAGAGCGTAAGAAGTGTAACTAGACTGCCTATCAGAGACCCGATTTTCCAAGTAAGAGAACATTACCAGTTTACAAGTTCTGTGTGAGGATTATTGTTAACTCTTCATAGGTTTTATTATATTCAAGTTCTAACATTTGCAAGCTCATTACAAGTCCAGTGACCAGCAGGCTAAATTAATTGAATTCAGATCGATGGATTACGACTCTGCAGAACGTGATCCACTAAATCAAGGGTTTTGTCTCCATGCAGCATTTGGCTCGCATAATGGTGTAATACATATAATAATATACAATATAATCATTATCATAGAAAATGTGGATTTTTACCGCCTTGATGTGCAAGTGTTAAAATGAAGAATTGTGTAGAGATCTAGTTGCCTCTCATTTTCGCACTTTTCTTTTCATTTCGGATGCTGTTTGTCAAACATGTCATAAAAAACCTTAGCGATACCCGGCATCTGTCTGGGAATTGAGATCTGGCCCGCACTCGACAGAGTGGAGGAAGTAGAGCCTTCAAAAGAAACAAAACAAAACAAAACAAAGATTCACTTTACCATGACAATGCAAATTGCGTTCGAAATGAAATAACTCGTAAAGAAGGAAGGCAATGCTGCACAGCGTCACGGCTCATAAAAGCGTACAGTGTAGACCGAGCCATAAGTTAAAACTGGTGCTTTGTGGATTAGTTTGTCCTAATGGAATTAAGATCACAAATCAAGCCACCTAACCACACCAGTCTTGGGTTACAGTTTGGGATGTTGATCGGTCATCAGGACCGAGAAAGACAAGGTAGAATCGGGTCATCAGATTTCACATACGACTAAGCCCTGCGCGTATTCACGTCAAATCGCAAATTTCACCCGGGTGTGGAGTGGTACACTTACATAGTAACATATTCTCATAGCACTGATACCAAAACAACATTCACACATAAACTAAACGGCAAAGATTCAAGGGAAGTTTAGTGTGAACGAGTCTTAGAGTGATTTCTCAGCAAATGACTTATTTATTGGAAAAGGGTTATTCTTCACGTCTCCTCAAGTAACGCCATGCACACCTACGTGTAGTTTGGCCCTCTTAATATTAAAATCTTCGTACAGCCTTCCAACGATTTCTCTCACATTCTGGGGTCTCAATACATTTAAGTAGCTGCCGATGATGTAATAAGCGAATGTGCCAGAAAAGGCGTAAAGTGAAACCTAAACACGAGACCCTGCTCAACAAACGGCGGTAGACCGGCTTTTACTGAATCTCCTGCTTACTACGCATCTACATATTTTTTTAAAATTTTTTTTATAGATATGAACTAGCGAAAGGTTTGTGGACAACATTTGTCAAGCATGTGAAAAATGATTTCCCTTTAAAACAGCGTTTTCAGTTCCTTTCCGACCCATTCTTGAAACCTTCATATGACCAACGGCAATATGTGACTGAAACAATCCTAACTTTTAAATTCGGGCCACTGAGTAAAGAACAAAACATCTGTAAATCAATTCAAATCACAAATCAAGAAAATGCGCAAAGTGGACATGTGTTGTCAAACTGTGACTAGTTGCTTTGTCCAGTCGTATTATACCGCGAGTCTGAAGGGTGGTGTCCCGAAGATGTATGAACGCCATTGTTTCAAGTTACATTGTATTCATATAGCATCGGGGTCAGAGACTTTAAGACGAGATTTTAGTTTATTCTACCACTGACTAGTCAACCTTGCTCAAATCAACTCTTTCTCTTCCAGTCCAGTTGTTACAAGTAAGAATCTTTCTCCATTTCGTGTTTTTAATCTCCCTTCTTCTTTCACGATCAGTTGTCGACCTCGTTTAAAGAATGCAAGTTACGTTTTGCTTTTCTTGTTTCTTTTCTTTCTTCTTACATCTTCAACAGCCCCTTTTTCATTATCTTCCAAATTCGTGTCGGCTGTGAATACCGAAATAAAACGAACATTTAAACAATTGGCACATGACTAGGAAAAGAAAAAAGCAGTTATCTCATTAAAAAAAAAAACATACGGACCAGAAAACCAGCGGATGGCAGCAGGAAAAGAGAATATAAAAGACAAACAAACAAACAAACAAACAAAACAAAACAAAAGGAGCCTCAGTTGACACTAGCTCTGTTAAATCACTAATAATACTCTCACTAAAGATCACAAAACGATGTGTTTAGCAACACATCATTTTGTCCCTCAAAATACTCTTGTTTCTCTATTCACTTAATACCTTTGATCCCTGGCATCATAAGGGATCCAGTTTTAGTCGGGTACTTTCCACTAAAACCAGCAGGAATCAGAGGTGTCTTCAGCAAACCAGTAAGTTCCGCTGTAAAATAAAACGGCGCTGATATAGTTTGTATAAAAATTTCACCAATAAATGAAAGGAGCACTTGACACAGCCTAAGCTAACGCTGACCCACACAAGGCTGGAAATCAAGACTGTTTACTAACTTTTCATACTTTCACATAGAACTCAAACGTAAGAACCATGGGAACAATAATCCTCACCCCACCCGACTACTACAAGCTAAATGTAACCCATTTTGATTTCACTAAGATATTATCAGCCTGCAAGATCCATTATTTTTGGTGGGACTGTCAGTACAACCATTGTCTGCCTTAACTGAAGGTTGATTACCTTTCAATTGCTTCAGCTTTACTTGTCGCTCTTTCCTTTCTCCCTGATCTCCGAGATCTTCCAGTCTGTAAAAAACTCTTTTAAGGAAAATAAACTGAACAGGACAGTTTATAAAATGTGACATCAAACCTTTAAGACAGTAAAGTTCCAGAACACCAGTTCCGCCCGTTCCGTTGAAATGTTTTCTGACAATAAATGCATTCAAGCCCAAACCACCTAAGACTGATGTTGAGGCTGGTAGTCTAGTTAGTCCCAGACCATGTGATAGCACACAGGAGCTAAGAATGTGCATGTAAATTATCTCATCGAAAAAGATACAAATCTTCGTCAACTTCAATGTCCATGGCTTTGGCAGAGGCAAGTATCCAGTCATTACTTGACTTTTTGCGCCTAAATCTGTTAATATGGTTCGATGGCTTTCATTAAAGGGGGAGTTTAGACAAAGAGAAAGGGAGGGGAGGGGGGGGGGAGGGTTGGAAGGAATTGAGAATGAAGGAGAGAACATCCGTAACTGCGTGAACAATTCTTTGTACGAAAAATGCTGCGCTGTCAAGCTCGATTATCAATTTGGGCCTTTTTCTTACGCGAAAAGACAAACAAAACAAAAAACGAAGGGCTAACCAAAAGATAATTGCCATATTTCTCTTTTCCTTTCTTTCTTTGTTTTTTTTTTTCATCTTCACCTACTTGTGTTCTTCTTTGTCAATTTGCTTGGCGAGAGAAATTCTTTTCCTAATGGAGGACATAAATGACACATCAACTGGAAAGGAGTCTAGCTCGTTTCCTGCAACACAAAATTTTAAAAAGAATAAAATCAAGAAAACAAATCTGAACAAAAAAATGAAACAAACAAACGAACGACACGAGAGACTGTAAGTTAACCCTTAAACGCCTATTAATGACTGGCATCTAGTTTCTTCTGACAGCATCACTCCTGAATCAAACATAAAGGTCACGAGAATACAGGGAACGACCACCTAAAGAAACTCTTGATTGTTAAACAAATTCTCTTTGTTAGTTCCATAGAAAATTCATGGAAAATGGTGTGGAGAAAATGCAAACTGATTTTTAAGGGTGTAAAGGGTTAAATTGTCGTCGGGCTCAGTAAACTCCTAGAGTCGATTGCGATGTATCTTTTCCTCCTAAAATATTGGTTGCAGCTAAAAGAAATATTTATCATCTAGAGGGGTATCATCTTCGTGCCATGATAAATTTTCTTAACCAAGTGATCCATAAGAGTGACCAACCTCCAACTTCTCCTAACGACTGTCACCCCCAAGTAAATATTTTTAAAAAGGTTATAAATGTATCAAATACAAGATATTGGGTACTTAAAATTAACCTCTAACCTTGTTATCAAATGGGTATCCAATCATTCTCCTGTTAACAAAGCTATCCGTACACGCATTAGGTATGATCCATGGAGGCAATGGTCCTCGAAATGCTCTAAACGCACACGCAAATCTTTTGGAAGAAATGTCCTTCCGATGGCATGAATCCACGAACGTCTATGACTATTGTATTTTGGCGAGCTAACAAAGCGAAGCTTGGTATCCTGCTTGGTTTTTACCCGACTTATGCACTTGAATGCTCCGCTATTAACCATTTTGCTAAGGAAAACCCCAGGATAACCCAACTACGAATGAACGGAGCAACCATTACACGTCATCAACCCAAAATGCCTTGCGTACCTAACAAGATGGCGAACGCGGGAAGTTCGAACTTGCCGTGAAGGCCAGTTTTGAAAGCGGAAAAAAAAATTAACAAGGTTACAGGTATGGTTTTAAGGACCAGATATCTTGAGTTGATACATTTAGAGCCTTTTTAGCAGTATTTGTTTTAAAACTGCAGATTCTCTTTAAAGCCACGAGAATAGGGGACATGATCACCAACTAAAGAAGCTCTTGATTGTTACACGAAATCTCCATGTCAACACCTTCAGAAATATATAGAGAACAGTATGCATGGAGAATATGCATACTAACGTTAAGGCGTAAAGATTTATTTAACTAAAAAGGAAATTTAGACGAATGGCACCTTAAACTGAGAGAGATTTCCAAATAAACTTTTAGAGTTTAACTGTTAAAGAGATACGTTGGAGATAATAAAGACACATCACCTCCATTAAGCGTCTTCATAATTTTTTTGTATGATCCCATTTCTTCTGGGCCAACAAGAACGACACTCAGACCTTCCCTGCTCGCTCTAGCTGTCCGTCCACTGCGGTGAATGTAAAGCTGTTAACGAACACAGAGAAAGAATTTAGGAACGCAGGATCACATGAGATGGTTGCACTAAAGTTTATATAGTTACATTGTGGTTACATCATTACACAACAGTTCATTATTAAACAAGATACAACTGAGGACGATAAACGATAACAAACTGATCCTTCCATATAAATTGCATTTGGAGAACAGAGTCAATTTTTTTTCTAAATCAAAAATCATTAACTGAAATGAATTGTTTTGATTTCGGTAGGTGAACCTCACACATATACACAAATCGGAAACAAAACAAAGATTTAGAAATTGAAGTTTTAAAAAGAAGTAAAGAGATACAATAACATAAATTTAGAGAAAGAATTCGGGCGTCAACTGCGTTGAACTTTGCTATCCACATTCTGGTTGAGCTTCTCTTACAGTTGAGACTTGTAGCCCACACCTTGGTCAACGCATGGTCGGTTGAAGCAGCGTGCCTCCCAAAGCCTTTTGTCAAGGTAGAGTTTCGCAGAGAATGAAAGCACTGCCGCCAAAAAGCAATCGCTCCCGTTCCCGCCTGCCGCACAGGCTAACCAACTGCACAAGCTAACCAACCGTACACACATACTTACACGTACTTACATCAGGGTCCTTCGGGACTTGATAGTGAATTACATGCTCAACAGCTGGTATGTCCAAACCTCTCGCGGCCACATCTGTAGCCAGAAGTAAGCCACTCGCACTTTGCTTAAATCTAACAGGCAAGAAAAAAAATCAGCCAAAATTTCATGCTGGTGTAAAATAAGTCCTATCCAGCTTTAAATATTCTCTGAGGGGGGAGAGGGGCGGGTTTTAATCAGTCAAGGCGATCCAGTTATAGTCTATATATAAAGGAAATTCCATTGTCAATCAGGATTGGTTTAATAGGTCAGTCAGGTCGTAAACTAAACTCACTGTTTTGATGAAAAAAAAAATAGTAATAAGATCATGATGATTCTGATCCAAGGCCACATAACACGCGTGTCGCCTCGTGTTTTGCGCAAAGCAAGTTGCAGAATAAAGAACGTGAAAGAAGCAACAGGAAAAAGCACGTTATCTACAAAATTAGGTTCCTAATTGTTGCTTTGATCTGTTTTGCTGTTTTTTTTTCCTTTGTTTCGTGGTTTTTTTTGTTCTTGGTTTTTATTCTTCTTTTTGTTTGTTTCGTTTGTTTCATTGTTTTTTGTATTTTCCGTTTCACTCAGTTTTCACCCGACCTGTCTAAATTCTTTAATCTTTGCCTTTGTTGCATGCTGGCGTGAAGAACCCACGGGTCAAAGTCCAGTAGCCTAAACAAAGAGCCCAGTCTCCTCACACAGTCCACGGTGTTGGAGAAAACCAAAGTACGGCCTGGGTACCGGGAAAGGAAATAGTAGAGATATAGGTCCTAGAAAGAAAATTCAAAATAAATCTGAATGAGGTGATTTTTACAACAACTGTATGTTTCGTAGCTCTCCTTCTATTTCACTTGGTACACCTCTGTGGCTCCGTGGATCATGTTACTAGACAGTGCGGTGTACATGTAGATGCATTTGGCTCAAAACAATAATAAAAAGTAATAAAAAGTGTATCCTGGATCTTGAAGTGTTTCGCTTCCTTGTCAGCTCAACAATTACAAACCTTCTCTTCAATTGCACATGAGATCTTTGCTTCTGTCAGGGTTTCTACGGTTCCTCTCTTGTTGGTGACATCGATAATTTTACAACTGTTCTTCTGCAGCCCAACTTTGTCCATCAGCGACACTAAAAATGTAGAATGCAAAGAGTGTTGTTGTTAACGGAAGAACACAAGCCGATCAACTCAATCATGTTTAACTAACGGTTCTTGTGATGTTAGATAACAAAGACAAAAGCAAAAACAACACAATAAAAGCTTGGACACACTTGATAAAGCCGCAAATTTTCGGGTTTTAAATGATGGATAATTTAAATCATTTCATTCCTTCAGTAATAGCTGATAAAATACGTTGATGCCATCTCTAGCTTCTATTACTCTGAGTCAAATGTGCCGTGATTTACCTAAGCCTTCTTCACTTGTGATCTTCTTTTCTTTTCCTTTCCTCTTAAACGACTTTGGAAGAGTTAAAGTTGCAGAGAATATAAACTTCTGTAGATGTCTTCGCTTTGCAGTTCCCTCATCTTCATCATTATCACTGCGAAAAAGAAACACTAAAGTTAAAATTTTATAAAAAGAGAGTCATTTACCTCAGCTTACAGGTTGGCTGTCAAGAAAACCATTTCAGAAAGAGAAGCCTGAAAAAATTAAAGTTTCAATGGAAATTGAAGTCCATTGCTAATATAAATGTAGATGTGGTATGTACCTCTTTCTATGAATGAGCTCCAATATTGAAGACAATTCTTGAAAGTGGCCTTGCTCCACCATTCTGTCTGCCTCGTCAATTACAAGATATCTCAAGTGCTCCAAACGGCAGACATGCTCTTCCCCCTGAAATTAAACGCCGCGAGCAGATATCTCTAGAATCATCCATTTGATATAAAGAGGCTACACTCCAATTTGACTGTTGGTTATTGGAAAAAAAAGAAAGAAAAAAAAACACGCCAGGTAATGATGTTTACATAGCAGTGGAAAATGCTTACACCTGTGCTTATTATTTTTACGGCGTTTAACGAACGGAAAAACTTACGCGACATTGGAAATCCAACTTTATGCTGAAAACTACACAGGTCAACCGATCTCAAGAGAAACATACCTACATGTACAAGTGTGTGTCGACTGTTTCAGATCTCTAAAAGAAAGTGAATCAGTACAACTTATGATACATGAGGTACTTACATCGGAAATCAAATCCCACAGTCTTCCCGGGGTGGCTACTATTATCTCAGGACACTTGTTTAAAAGTCTCTGTTGTTTTTGAGGTGCCATTCCTCCAACCACAGCAACAATCTTGAAAAAAAGGAGTTGTTTATTGATTCAAATAATTTTGAGGGACTTTGCTTGCTGGGTATTTCTCTGATAAAAGATACACGTTGAAACAGGACAGAAGGGGTGGCAAGGGAGGGAAGGGTAGGGGGTAAATGGTACATCATCAGGGGTAGGATTGTAATTCTCTGAACAAAAGGGTTTTTATATACTTTGCTGATGAAGGGGCGAAGATAACATAAATATTTCAGCCCAGAATATGATAGCACAAAACAATACAGCAAGGCGTGAAATTGCGCCTAATACAGGCGCCAATACGATTAAATTTTTCTCTTTGGTGACCAAATCCTGAAAATTAGTCGAATGAGTTAAAAAGATTTGTAAAGATAAATCCGCGGCAAACTTCCTCGTTAAGTTTGTTTCCAAAACAAGTGAGCTTGAACGTTGTATATCATCCATCCCAGTGTCCACTTTGTGGCACGTTAAATATCTTTTTCCTAACATAATTTTGGAGGGTCTATCTAGAACGCTGACAGCGGAGAAAATAGGTTTTGTTTGTCTTTAAAAATGGCGACCAACTTTTTTCGAACTGGCTACCACTTTGAAAAATTTAAGAGCCAAGTGGCCACCAGGAAAAAAAAACTACACGCCCTGTACAGTTTATGTTTATGTCAGCGCTGACTCATTGTCAATTTAAGTTGCTTAAGCTTATTGAGGCTACAGATTTATGTTTCCAAAAGAAAATATAAAAAACACTTTCCAAACAAGAGATACGTTTGCCTTCTGCTCTACTGAGAAAAATAGTATTAAATAAAGGCTATCGAGACAAAATTGACTTATGCCAATAAAAATAAAGTTAGTGATAATTGAGTTTCTAACAATGGAAAACAGAATCTAACTGTGGAGGTAACTTCCAAATTGTCAATTTAAGTACATAAAGTTTACCTCTAAAGATGTATGTTTTGCAGCCTGTTTGAGATGATTTTTTATTTGTATAGCCAATTCTCTGGTTGGTGTCATTATCAATGCCAGGAGTGGTTTCTTGAGCTTGGATGTTCCAGTACCAGTTTCTGTGGCTTCTGTAGCATTATTTTTGATAGCATTTTCTGTAGTTTCTCCTGCTTCTTGACTGGTCTTCTGGCCAAGGATGTGGGTGAGAATTGGAATCCCAAAGGCTAGTGTTTTACCTGAACCCTTGTAAAAACATATTTTAAAATTAATACACTTAAATAACATCCTCCTTAAAAACCAGCCATTCGTGAAATCAAAACTTCTCTCAAGTGATTTTATCATAACTTCAACAGACAATTTCAGAGCATTATCCAACATATGATATGAGAACTAAGAAACTTACAGCAATGTCATTGTAATGCACATTTTTGCATAAAGAATAAATCTGCCAACCAACTATAGAGGAGGGAAGAACTATCAAATTATTTCTTAAGAGATTAAAATTTAACTTTCAATCTGTCAGTCTGTCAGTCTGAGTTCTTTCAAGAGGTACACCATACACATACTTTCAGCTCAACAGCCCTCCTCAAGAGTGCTTTAACAAAAGTCATATTTGTAATTATTCAACACTCTCTTGGTACTTAGACATTAATTCAGGTCAAAGACCAGCTCTAAAGTAACAGAAACTGTTTGCTATAATGTGTGGGAAAGTATTCTTGTATGTAAATGAGCTAGGTGTACATCATAGTAAATACATGTACATGTTGAAAAAGTATTTTTTTCACTCCCTCTCTCCCTCTCAAAAAAATAAAAATAATTATTTAAAAAAAGTTGTGGAACCAAGTAAACAAACAATGGATATAGTAAAAGAGACTTCCACCAATCCAACTGCTCTGATTCAACTCACTGTTTCTGCTGCACCAATGATGTCCCTGTGATGGAATATTGCAGGCGGAAGGGAGAGAGTCTGTATAGGGGTTGGTGTTGTAAAACTTTGTTCACCGAGTCCTCTCTGAACTTCTTTGGGAACACCAAGGACTTCCCAAGCACTCACATCTGCCATGGGCTCTAAAGTTTAGTTCATTCAAAATGAACGATTTAGCTATAAAATATGACTGCATCTCAACCTCATACTGTAGTGTTGGTGGGAAATATCATTATTTGATATTATTACAGTTGCGTGTGTTGTGGTTCAATTTTATCCTTGGTTCAAATTTTATTTTGTTTTGTTTTTGTTTTTTGGGTATTGTAATGTATGATAATGAGTTTGAAACAAAGGAATTAAAATTTGAACCAAGGATAAAATTGAACCACAATATATGCAATGAGTTATTTGTACCTAGCTGAATATGAAATATGTCTATGAAGGTTACATAATCTAAATCAATGAATACTTTATTAATAAATAATAGCAATCATAATGATAACCAACTTATTGGTAAAATTTCATAATTCATAGAAAATTATATCTTTGCCAACACAATATTATCAACACAAAATGTGCCTGATTCTCTTGTTTAGTGAACATTTCATGTGCAATCATAGGAGTAAAAATATTGTACTTTGTTTGGTGCATTTCCTATCCATAATTCCAGAAAGTAATTCTTACCTGGAGGATCTTCCACCAGTCTATTGTCAGTGACCATTTCTACTCTGTTTTGCTCTTCTGACTGGGCTTTACTTTGGGCCTTGTTTTTCTTTTTCCTCTTCTTTTTTCCCTTTGTCTGTTGGTCATTCTTTGTGCTTTTTTCAAGTTGTGTGAGTGGTGTGGTATCTGTTTGTTCCTGATTATCCTGAAGATATAAAATCAAAGGAGAATACTGTGTAGCTTTTTTGTATATTTTTTTTTTCTGTGAGCCAAAATTTTAGAGAAAACCAAAAAAAAGCCTGTATCCTTAAATACAAATAATTTTACATGTATGTGTAAAGACTGAAAAAATGCATGAGCCCTTGGGCCAGTGCAGTCTGCTGTCTTTGAAAAATTAAGGACAAATTGCTCTCAAAATGATTCTGATGACTTGATGTATTTTCATGTAGTTCTTGTGGAGAGTGTTACTGTTGTTGTTGCTGTTGTTTCTTTTTGTTTGTTTGTTTGTTTTTTTTCATTTAAGGTACAACAAGCAGTTATCTTTAGTTTGTTTTGTTTCTGATGTCAAACACACCCAATCTAACTCAGGAGTCAAGTAATTCCATTTGAGTTGAATTGAGTTGATTGAACAACATTTTCAACCTTGCCTTGGAACAGGTTGAGGATTATTTATTAAGTGTCATGAAATTTGACTTTTAGCAGGACATTTCCACCTTACATGGCCGTGGGATGGTTCATTCAGATTTTCAGTATCACAAGATGACTTAACTGCCAATTAACTTCTGGTGGGACATGGTTTGATGCTACTCTGGTTTAAAGATTTAATGAATGTAACTGCAGAAGTTACAATTAATAGACCCAACATTTTGACACTCCTATCTAGTGCCTTCATCAGGGGTGATCTAAACGCTGCAACAAAAGTTCCTGTTAAACCATCCCTAACTAGCTACCTTTTTTTCTGACAAGGTGTAAATAGGTGTCAGGAAGTAAGCCGCCATCATCATTAAAGGAGCGCAGGTGGAGTTAATATGCCAGGCTTCCAAACAAAGGTGCTGGTGGTAACACCGATTAGTAGTGATAATTTTAGAATTATCCCCCCAATTGTATGGTTAGTTAGGCATGTGTGCTCCAATATAGCTGAATTTTCTTTTTTGCAAAAGAAAGCTGCTTTTTGATGTTCTTTCAAACGTGTACCAAGCTGATGTTTGGTCTTCCAGTGTATTTGTTGTGACACAGTCATTGCAAGGAATAGAATAAATGGCATCAGTTTGTTATTCTTTTGTGACAGGATCCTTAGGTTTGGCAAAAATATGCCCCAAAGTCTCAGAAAATTTTTGAGCAACTTTAATGTTGTGGCTATTCAAAATTCTCTTAATGGGTTCCATAACACCCTGAATGTAAGGAATAACAGCAAAACCAGTTGCTGGTTCCCTTTCATTAGGCGTGCTACTAGTTGTAACTGGTTTTTGGTAGTTATGGAGAAGAGTCTTTGTATGGCCCTTTGCCTTTTGGACATTTGAAACATATTTCCTCTCCTCAGCCTTCGAATTGAGTGAAGATGGTAAACAGCCAGTCAGAGTAAAGTTTTGGCTACAGACTTTTTATGGCAAATAGGGTAATGAGAATCCAAAGCAAATTATTTCTCTGTGTGGGTAGGTTTACGACCTGATGCCTATTTACATCTCATCACAAAAAAAGGCAGCTAATTAGTGATGGTATAAAAGGACCTCTTGTTGCAGCATTTGGATCACCCCTGATGAAGGCATTAGACAGGAGCGTCAAAACATTGGGTCTATGAATTTTAATTTCTTTGGTTACATTCAATAAATCTTTAAACCAGGGTAGTATCAAACCATGTCTGATTGTCCACCTGGTGGCCATGTTAACTTTAATATAACTTCTGGTAGGTTGATACATAAATGATTCAACCCAATTTGAATGTAATGGACAAACCTCAATTTTGTGTCAGTATAGACTGCACAAACATACATTTATGACATACATGTATTTTATAAGGTTGGATGATGCACAGTAGACTTCATCCATAAAATTTGCTGGAAATTCTCCCATTTATTACATTTAATAATTAAAGGTGAGTAATGATAAAAAAAAAAATAAATAAACAAAAAAAATGACATACAAATATATTTTTTCCAATTTCTCAGTTTCATGTACATACTCAAACTTAAGTCAAATACAAAGTAATTTCACCACGTGCTTGAATCTTATTTTCTGAATTTAACAACGCGGTAGGTTTTTAAGCACTTTAAGTAATTCACCTTCTGCGGCGGCCGCTCTTTTGTTTTCTTCTTCCGAGCTGGTCCACTTGTACCAATTCCTGTTAGTTCTTTTAGATCATAATCTTCCATGACTTCAAGGGACACAAATCCATCCATTTCGCCCGCAAAGAACGAAGGATCGTCCAATTCTACTGGTTCCCATTTCCGCTTCTTCCCTTTCGAATTCTTCTCTGCCATTATGGAGCAATGAGCAAAGAGCTTTAACTGAGAAACTGAATGTAAACGCTCTTTTGAATAACAGCAACAGTTCTGGTTTCTCCCTAGAGAGTTGATAAAAACACTCTCACGTCGTCCGCCATTATGGATTACTTGCCAGAGAAAGACTGGATAAGAAATTGTACTGCGCGTGATTCAAACAGGAGTCATGCGCTGATTTACTGCGGCAGATCTTTTCTCTCTTCGCTGAATCAGCTGAAACTGTTGTGAAACGTGAATAAAAGGACTAACATGGCGAAAGAACACCGTACATTCAAAGAGGAGTGCTCTTTCATCGAACGCTTAAACAAAAACTCGTTTCTTATTAAGAAAGGCTTTGTCCCAAACATGAAGGTAAGTGAACGCGCGCCAAACATCGGGTCGGAGGCCCAACTCCAGCTGAGTAGCGTGCGCATCAAAATACACGTCCTACGATGTAATACGTGAGGATGGTTATATTAGGCCATGTTCATCTAAAATAAATCCCCATACACCTGTCATATCCGTCAAAGTAATTTGAAATATGTTTTGTCACGACGAAAATTGGTTCAACTAGATTTTGTTCACCCCCCCCCCCTCCCCCCTTACACACCTTTTCAGCCCACGTTATGATCAAATCCTAGCCCCCTGCCCCCCTCCACGTCTTTTATGTCAGGACTGTTTCCTCTTTTTTTGTTTGTTTCAATCAGTCAATTCACGAACTACAGTCAAACCTGTCTTAGGTGGCACCGTATTTAAGCACTCGCACTGTATTGAACGCCTTCTTCCCGTGGGTGATGACTTAATACAGGGTTGACCAAATTGTGTCCATTATCCATCTCCATTTCCCCAAGTTGCAGACTGTGGCGTTTTTCTGTAAATTGTTGCAAGAATGTTCTAGTCAATTAGTACCATGGACAAATTTTTACACACTCTTTCAGATACAAGACTTGAACTGTGCATTGCAGCTATTCGACTCCGAAGTTCAAACTATTCTTTTCTTTTTCTTTTTCTTTAAAGGTTGAAGGTATCTTCTATATAAATGAGTTGCTGGAAAAGCTAATGTTTGATGAGCTGAAGAACTGGGCTGGAACTCAAGGTACAGTACTCTAAACATTTGGAATATAATACTGTTGTATTTGCTGCATTTGTCTTATTCCTTTTATACAGTTAAATTAAATTGCTCTCCAGGTATTGGTGGTTTCCTTCCTGGTGTAAAGCAGATTGCAAATGTTGCAGCTTTGCCTGGAATTGTTGGTGTAAGAATGATCATAACTTTTTCTTGTTGAAATTATAACTTAGTGTAATTGAAACTTGTTCAACCCTGGGCCCAGTGGTTGGAAGGATGCTTATAAGTGCTAACCCAGAGTTAAAATTACTTTTAATCAGGGTGTGTTCAATCCTTTGTTTAAAAGCCTTTTTAGAATAATTTGCTATAATTTCTTTAGAGCATCCAATCATCAAATTGCAGACTAAAGGAATTGTACATACTGAATTTTATTTGAAAGCTTTCAGATATGAAATCAGATTTCACACTGACTGTTAGTTGTCTAAACTCAGCTTTTAACAAACTGACCCTGTACCCGTGGGAAGCGGAGAAATTATAAAGAGGAGATGACAGAAGAGTTTCTTGTTATACAGTTTGTGTTTCCATAGTATTTTCACATAAAGATTTCACTTAAATTGGTGCCAAATAGAGCATCCAGTTATCCAGTCACATCCAGTTATCCCATTATTTCAGAATTTTGGTTTGTTGAACTTTCTCTGTAGTAAAATTTTATTTCCTTCTCAATACTTTTAGAATATTATGAAATTATATGAGTCGAATACCAGTATCCTAATATCCTTCTCAGGGAAAATGCACATATTTTTTCCAGGCGAAATAAGTCCTGAAAAAAGTACTTTCAGAAACAATATCATTCATCTTTAGATGGATTTGTCATCTCTGAAAGAACTTGTCATCTCATCAATAGGACTATATGAATGACAATATACCCCCAGGCAGAGCTTTTTTTATCATCTTTTTTTTTTTAATGGAAAAATCTGTAATTTTGACAACATGCCAAAGCAATACCACCAAACAACAGTAATAAAAAAGGCTATGTATCTCCATTTCTATTCTGAAATGTTTACTCATATTTTTTACTTGGCCCTCAGAGATCAGTTGGACTACCAGATGTTCATTCTGGCTATGGGTTTGCTATTGGTAAGTTACAACTCACACATCTGTAATAAATAAAATGTAATGTCCAATTGATTGTAAAATAAAACTCTGGTTTAAATTGGATTTTATTTTTTAATATAGACTAATTGCTCAGTGGTTGTTCTAGAAAAGTAACAGTATGCTTCAACCATTCAGAGGCAATACTGAAAGCAATCAAAATTAAGTCGTTCTTGCTCTCTCATTCTTAAAGTTGGTTGCATGTTCATAGTTCATAGTCTCATCTTTGTTCTTATTTGCTACGGTAATTACCCTTGATTGGAAGGGATTTTGCAATTCTCTGACAAAGTAGTTAAAAACTGATTTAAAAATTATAATTACAATTCCTTGAGATGGAGTAATCTTTCTTTTTATTAACAGAATTCTAAGTCATAACATTTATGTGACTCTTATGAGACAAGGTGCCAAAAGTGAAGAGGTGCTTGTCTCTCACAAAAGAAGTAATTTGGAAACTCACCTTTGAGTAGGACTCTATTTCTTTTATTTCTTTTTTTTCTCTTTTTGTAGGGAATATGGCAGCCTTTGACATGTCTCTTCCGGAAGCAGTTGTTTCTCCTGGTAAAGTTAAAAAAAAGTCTTCTTCATAAATGAATTGATGAACAGATTTATTAATGATTGATCAAAATTACAAGCTAGTGTAGCAAGACCAAAGTAGCAATGAAATACCTTATATGCTATTCTTTGAGTTTGTTCTGAATTGGTCATTTTATATTTACTTGTTATGCAAGATGGTGATGACAAACACAAGCCATTTCTCTGCGTGGCTTTCAATTGGCCATAAAACATGCATATTATTTAAAAATTGTTCAAGTCCTTGTGGCACTGATCACAAAATTTTTGACAACTTGTTGTTCTTGAAATGTATTTTTTCATTGTATGATTACTTTAAAAGAAGTCTCCCATCTAAATCTGATTTTAAAGAAGTTCTTATTGTTTATAATCATGAGAAGTACTCATACAAAAGATCATCTGTGTTAGGTGGTGTTGGTTTTGATATCAACTGTGGAGTGCGATTACTGAGGACAAACCTTGATGAGAAGGATGTCAAACCTGTTAAAGAACAATTAGCACAGGTACAGGGTAAAGTACATTATGGTTAAATTTCCTCTTCTTCCTTTTGACTGTCACTTATCCCCTTGGTACAAATGTCTTTCTCTCTCCACTCCTCCTCTGCCACAAGTATCTAAGATATAATTTTCACCTAGAAGATACTGAGCACTCACCTGCCATAATTTTGCCTGCTTTAGCTTGCCTCAGGCTGGGTGCATTTCTACATGTACATGTACTTACACAATGTATCTTTCATGTACTAAGCACAGAGGACTTCAGTTATCTGAAACATTTGCAAACCAGCAAAACATTTAAGAGAACTGTTTTATTTTTTGTTTTAGTTTGTTTTGGTTTGTTTTGGTTTTTTGTTTGTTGTTTGTTTGTTTGTTTGTTTGTTTGTTTTCATGTTTCTTGTTAGTTATGCTAACATTTCTAATTTCCATAATATTTGTTTCTTTTTTTTTTCTTCTCATTTCAGTCACTTTTTGATCATATTCCTGTTAGTGTTGGCTCTAAAGGTGTTATTCCCATGGGTGCAAAGTAAGCTGAGTTTTTCATCTCCTGTACAACTTGTCAGTCAAAGCTGTTTATTCTGACTTCAGTTACAAGCCTAACCCTTTCACTCTCAAGATTTCATTGGTAATTTTCCTTACTTTCTGTCATACTATCCCTATGATGATAGTTTGGAGAATTTGATATTGGATCAACTGATACCAGTGATTCCCAACTTGATATTTTTCTTTATCCTTATTACTTGTCTGCTGGATAATAAATTGAGATTGTAAGGAGAAATTGTCTTGGTCACTCTTGGGAGTTAAAATGTTAACACTGCATTGGGTCCATTACTTTTTTTCTGTAGTCATTTTAATATTTCTTATCATTTTCTCAAACAGAAATCTCGAGGAAGCTCTCTCAATGGGGATGGATTGGTCCTTAAGAGAAGGTTGGCCATTTTCTTAAATTTTCTTTTAGGTTGTATTTTTAAGGGGGTGTCTTATGAAAGCCATGCAGTTAATAGAAGGTGTGAGGATGTTTTTAATTCATTTTCGAGTTGATTTGGGTGATGGTAAGTTAGGAAATTCCAAATAAGGGTGCTTAATGGGTAGTTTTTATCGGAAAGAGGCAAGTGAGAAGTGGAAAACAGAGAAAGGGTCACTGGGAGATTTAGATATACATTGTACATGTGCCATCTCAAAGAAGTATTTTAAAAGAATTTAAAATTACGTTACCTGGTATTAAGGTGAACAAAATTGGAAGTTGAAAATCGTGACGGTCATATTTAAGGTGTCACTGGTGTTCATCTGAAGGCTTCTTAGTTATATGTAATTTTGTCTTCTCAGTACAGGTTATGCTTGGGCTGAGGATAAGGAGCATTGTGAAGAGTACGGACGAATGCTGCAGGCTGACCCTGGAAAAGTTAGTGCTAGAGCAAAGAAACGAGGCTTGCCGCAGGTAAATACAGAAGCACAGAAGTTTCATTTGTAGCTCTTACTGAATAAAATAAGCAGGAGCGTTTGATACGAGCGTTGACTGCGCGACGAGGGTAGCGCAATTGATGACTGATTCTTTGCAGCCTGTTGTGAAGGCGCTCTTTTATCGAAAGTCCTCTGTAATCAAAGGGAACGCTATTACAACGAGCAAGTAGAACAAAGTCAAATATGGCAAGGAACCAGTGGGATCTCATTACGAAACTGAGCAAACTCTACAGAGCTAGGGAGGGGGAGGGAGGGAGGGAGGCTACATATAGTACCATGTCGCGACTGATTTTAGAATAAGTTGCGTCTGCAGGGCGTGAAATTAACTCTTTTTTCTGATAGCCACTTGGCCCCTAAATTCTTCAAAGTGGTAGCCAATTCAAAAAAGTTGGTCGCCATTTTCAAAGACAAACAAAATCTTTCTTTACGCTGTCAGCGTTCTAGATAGACTCTCCAAAATTATGTTAGGGAAAAGATCTTTAACGTGCTACAAAGTGGACACTAGGATGGATGATATACAACGTTCAGGCTCATCTAAATCCAAGATGGCGTCTAGTTATCGATCGAGATGCATGTGCTACGTTTTGGAAACAAACTTAACGAGGAAGTTTGCCGCGGATTTATCTTTGCAAATCTTTTTAATTCACTGGTCAGGTTATGATGAAACGTTCTAGTCGCCAATTTGGCGACTAACTTTCAGGATTTGGTCGCCAAAGTGAAAAATTTAGTCGCATTGGCGCCTGTATTAGGCGCAATTCCACGCCCTGGTCTGATCTTGCGAGAAAGTGGCACGAGTTTCCATCCATGACTGTACAGTGTTAGTAGCCAGTGGCGTCCTGGTCACTTTCGCCTTTCGACCAAAATTGTTCTCAAACGTACAGATTACTTCAAGCTCTAAGTAGGCTTTTACTTAACGGTTAAGTAAAATGGTAAGTTTTTAGGGAATTTGCGGTGCTGTATCGTTAGGGGGTATAGCAGGATAAGATGATTTATGAACTGAATTGATGTGTAAATTAGCCACCGTTAAGAGTTCCTAAAGCTGACGTTTCGAACGTTAACCCTTTGTCAGCATTAGAAACCCTAAAGCTGACGAAGGATAACTGTTATGGCTTATCTTCTCCACTGATTAGCTTGGCACTCTTGGAGCGGGGAATCACTAAGCGGAAATCCAGGTTGTGGATGAAATTTACGACAATTATGCTGCAAAGAAGATGGGAGTTGATCATCTTGGACAGGTACAAAAAAGGGCACTTACGTCTTAACCCTTTAACTCCCAGATCAAATTTGTAATTCTCCATACTGTCAACCATACAATTGTTATGATGTTAGTTCAGAGAATTATGTATTGGATCAACTAATTATCCGCAAATTGATATTTTTCTTTATTCTTTTCTGGTTGATATTGTATTGATATTGTAAGAAGAAATTAAGTCTTGGTCACTCATGGGATCTCTGACTTGCAAGGAGTGAGGCATGTGAGCAATTGAAGATCTTTTAGGAAAGCTGCTTGATATTTCTCTTGAGCTTGTAGGAAAGATCTTTTCTTAGTCTCTCTCGTTACATTTCAAACCTCATAATAATTATCTCTCAGTTCTTGTGTTTATCAATTGTTACTCGTGTAGTTACCAACTACCACGACTACCAACTCGAACAGCTTCAACTGGGTCTCACTTAGAACTCTATAGTTTAGGGTTAGTTTGGTTGCTAATGATCTTGTCAATAATTATATAATTTATGTTTAAAAGGTTTGTGTGATGATCCACAGTGGCAGTAGAGGACTTGGACATCAAGTGGCCACTGGTAAATGGTTTATATACCGTTCCTCTCTTTACGATAGATAAATGAATGTATTATCGACTTAACTTATGTCTCCACAGAAGGCAAGACTTGATTATTTTCCAGGTGATCGCTGTCACCCGAGTCATGCATTCTTGATTTCTTCGTTTTACAGATGCACTGGTAGAAATGGAGAAAGCCATGAAAAGGGACAAGATTGAAGTCAACGACAGACAGGTTTGCTAACAGTGTAGTGCATTTAAGTCTGCATTAAGTTTGTATTTTGTCAAGTATTCCACGACAATTGCACTTGTCATGGCCGTCTACATTGACAAAGAAACTTGTAATGACATCTCTTAAATGGAACTTGCTAAAGTAGAATTTCCCTTAAGCTTTGTTTGCAGTTTCTCCAACAAGTATTTTTATCCAGGCATCTAATTTAGTGGAGTAGGGATAACGAGCCTTGATTAATTTACCACATCTACAGAAATGAAATCTCTATACGTCATTACATGAGCAATTGCTCCCAGTGCAATTATAGTGGGATGGTTTTGGGGAAGTTTCGCCGTGACAGGTGTAATATAAATTGACTTTGTCTCTTTTCTCCGTTATTGGTATCTGTTGAGTCGATTTTCACATTGCGATCAATGGTCAGCTGAACGAACGGCCCTGTAAAGGCACGTGCAGAAATAGTGCGTTTTCATTAGCGATGGAATCAGAGAAGTTAAGACTGTTCTTAAAACAATGAAGTTGAAAATCGGATTCGCAAGCTCAACTTAGCCAGGGTATAAGAGTTCACGTTAAATCATTCATGTTTTTAGCCTGATAAATTTTGTCTTCTCCAATTTCCCTGATTTGTCGGTTTAGAACAAGGCAACTTACTGAGACAAAAGTTTTCATGATCAACCGTCTAAACTGCTCGCTTCTCCTAAGGATTACGACAAACAATCACAATTGTAATGCTCTACTCTAACGGGTCTGAAATCGTAAGTTCTGATTAGTTTATTCTTCCCGTTATTTGGATGGTTCCGACGATTTGTTTCTCGTTTTAAACACAAGTGTTGACAACCATATATAATTGGTTCCTTTACAGCTTGCTTGTGCCAGAGTTAACTCACAAGAAGGTCAAGATTACCTCAAAGGCATGGCTGCAGCAGCAAATTACGCTTGGGTCAACCGTTCAACGATGACATTTTTGACAAGACAAGCTTTCGGAAAAATTTTCAAGAGTACCCCGGACGACTTAGACATGCAAGTGATCTATGACGTGTCACACAACATTGCAAAGATCGAAGAACATGTATTCTTTATTGTTCTTACAACAATATCTTCAGTTCTTTGTCTATATATATATATATATATATATATAGACACACACACACACACACACAATTATTTTAACTTTTGAAATTACTTAATTACTTACCTTAGCTAGTAGATTAGATATTGGACGGTGTACAGAAGACTCTCTTAGTACACAGGAAAGGATCAACCCGTGCATTTCCTCCTCATCATCCGCTTATCCCAGTGGATTATCAGGTCGGCTATTCACTGTTTACTACTCCTTTCGATCGCAAGGTTTAAGGTTTATTTTATTTTACTTTTTTAAGTTAGAAATCGTTGTTTGAGTGCTTACAGTCGTTCGCTCCAAGGTTATTTTACAGGTCCAACACTTTTCGTGTTGGGCTATTTCTTTCCCAGTTTCAATCGCATTCTTTGTTACGTTCATTCTCCCTTCACTCCGTTTCCCTTCAATCGCTCGATGATTGGAACCCGCAGAGCACCATACTTCCTTTTGAGGGCAAACACCTTTCTTGTTTTATTTTTACCTTCTTTTGTCTTCGGCTTCATTTATTCGCTTCTTCCTTGGCTCCTTTTTCTCGACTGAGGGCGCAGGTGGCTCAACAGGCAGCGTTTTGTTTCACGACTCTAAATTAATGAAAACTTTCTTTGCTCTTGCTGAGATACATGTACTCATCTTCTTGTCCATTATTTAATTAGTTGACTGGTCAACCTGTACTGATTGGAGGAACCATGGGCACGTGTAGGTAAGGTAAAGTGTAGGTGTAGGTAAGTTAAAAAGTAGTCTCGGGGAAGTAACGTTCAAGGGTATTGTTATTATTGTAGGTATTTGCAATTATTGTTGGTGTTTTCGATCCCTATACATATAGCCTTATGAAAAACACTCTTTCACGAGGGATGAGACTATTGGTTATCTTGAGCAGACATGGAGACCCAAATTGTTCCATGTTTTGTTTGGTTTTCAGTTATGTTTTGACAGGAACGGAAAAGGGAATGAACCAGACGTTTGGTACCACGTGTCACGGAGCGGTAAGTTCATATATTATACGCAATATTGTTTCTTGATTTGAAAGCATGATGACATAAAAAATGCAAAATGACCACAGCATTTCCTGGTTTCAAACCTTGGGTTGGATAAGGTTTGAAACGTGTAAGCAAATACGTTTGTTTGTTATGATTTTTTCTTTCCCATTTTCCCAGAAAGTATTTTGAAATGGATATTTTTATATATATATATATATATATATATTATCTATCTATCCATTTTTCTTCAGGGAAGGGCATTATCAAAATCAAAGTCACGGTGTGTGTTAGTAGTACTAAGAATAAAGTCATCAGCTGGTCCATCTTGACCTAGTCATAAACATAGTTCCATTCATGCAGTTTTAATTGTCCTTTCCATTCTCTTTCAGCCGAAATATTGACTATCAAGAAGTTCTCAATGGTCTTAAATCCAAAGGAATCTCAATAAGAGTGGCTTCCCCAAAACTGGTTATGGAAGAGGTAACGAATCAGTAAATGGCCGCCTTTTTTTTTTTTAAATTCATTTTCATGCTGTAGCTTCCATGGCACTGCATCAAAAGCTGTTGAAATCTTAAAAAAAGAAAATGTGTGTTAATTGTGTGCATTTTTGTTCAGCTTTTTAACAGGCTCCTGAGTCTTATAAAAACGTCACTGATGTCGTTAACACTCGTAAGTATAAGCATCTCTTGTTGTTCGATTTTACTTGCTTTTCGAGCCATTGTTGCAGGTTTGTGTTGTGTTGTCAACGGTTTACAAAGAAAACAATCCCTCAAGATACATTTTAACTCCAAGAACTTCCGAGACAATGAGATTCTAACCTAAAGACGACAGCTCGTTGACGATGCAGGATTCCCTAACTTAGACACGAACTCGTTCTTCTGCTTATAAGGTGTCCTATCCGGCTGAGATAACTAAGAGTCGTTAGAGTCAGTTTCTTTTCCCTTCAAAGCAAATCATGTTTTTCCTTTCTGCAATCGGTTCACCTATCTTCAACGTCAAACACTGAAGTGCCTCCGTAATCAAGTTTTCACCTCTTTGAACTTGAGAAGCATAATAGAGAATTCCCCTGTGAAATGTTTGCATTAGTTCCGGAGAAAGTTAAATTTGGAAAAAATCATGAAGTATTCTGATCACGAAACTGATGATGTCGTTTACTCGATCCAGGTTAACATCAGGATTGTGTAAACACCCATCTCTGTCAAAGTGTGGTTACTTGTCATATTGGTGTCCGTAATGTTTAACATAGACTGACAACACCGGAATCGATGATCTGATACTATACGCAGATTAAGTGCGGTGACTGTACATGTTGGTGTCTGCAATGCTTGACATAGCCTGGCATTTATAAGTATGAAAAAAGAACTATTTAAAATATGTTTTTGGATTTTAATGTCCCTTATCAGATTGCAAGAAAGTAAGCAAGATTTGATTGGTTCATCTTTGCTAAACAAGCTGGTTCAAGTTAGAATCGATAATAAGTCGATACTAGCACTAAAGATTGATGTTTTGCGGTAGCGATTTGTACTTATCACAAACGATTGGTGGCAGCACTGACGATTGGCATAGTTACAATTTCTGTATTTTACAAATAACACAAGCCATACTCGTTTAACACTATCGACTGACATTAAAACCTATAATTGATATTAAGCGCTATCGATCTGTCTCAGAACACCAGCGATTTACAACTGGCGCTTTTAATTGGAGTCTTACAACGGCGATTGGTGGAACAACACAAGCGATTGAGGCTTAGGGCTAATGATTGAACATTTTTTAGAGCGGAGACTAAATTGATTTTAAAACACGATTTGTTGATAGCTCTAACGATTGAGTTTCATCACTAACGAGTGATAATTTTGGCACAAATGGCTCTCCATACTTTCCATGTTGGTATTTGTAATGCTTCACAGAGACTGACAACACCGGCATCGGTGATCTGATTACCACGCAGATTAAGTGCGGTGACTTTACATGTTGGTGTCTGTAATGCTTGACATAGACTAGCAACACCGGCATCGGTGATCTGATTACCAACCAGATCAAGTTCGGTGACTTTACATGTGGGTGCCTGTAATGCTTGACAAAGACTGACAACACCGGCATCGGTGATATGATCATGACCCAGATGAAGTTCGGTGACTTTACATGTTGGTGCCTGTAATTCTTGACAAAGACTGGCAATGCCGGCATCGGTAACCTCCCCACCACTCAGTTCAAGCGTGGTGATTCTATTCCATTCAGATTCCTCCTCTGCATTGAGCGCACCAAAAACATGTAATGTAAAAGACACAACAGGGCAGTCCACATACGCCATCCCGACGCGAGAAAGATCAAAACGTCCATTACGTATGCAGAATATGTCGTGAAATCTCCTTACTATTCCCTTAGCAAACTTGATGTCTTCGTATTGTAGGAGACATTTAGAAATTAAAAGCCCCCTTGTGCATTCATCTGCTGATAGGTCGTTGCTGAGAAATTTGTTGATAATCAACTTTTCCACAAATTCGTTGTCTTTTTGCTTGGACAAAATATCCGACATAAATAGAACTACTTCTGTAGACACATGTCTGGGGGGATTGTTCTTGTCTTTACAAACCAACGAGCCGCTAAGTACTCTTGGACAGTCAAGTGTGTAAAAAAAAAATGTTTAGTCGTCGTAGAAAAAGATTTTCTGAAAGGAGGACCGCAATGAAGAAGACCGCTTCCACACAGCCTTTCAAACTCGTGTAAGTCAAGAGTTTTCAAATCCTCTTTAAGGAAAAGAAACCTCCTCTCCAGAAGTAGTTGAGCAGCCAGCTCTGATAATTCATCCAGAGTCTCTTCGGGAGAGGCTCTTTTCTTTTTATCGTGCTTTTGCACGAACATGTTGACCACTTCATCATAAAGGTCACTTGTTTTCACCGGGAGAGGATTATTATTCTTTGATTGCTGTAGAGTATATTCAAAGTAGGAGCACATAAGAAAACACAGCACAGGAATGTGGGCAAAGCTGATAAGATTGACATTCTTTGTAATGTGGTCAATTACAATATTTTTCATTCGGTCGTTGTTTTTAAAATACTTTGCAATGTATTCTTTTACTTGTGGCTCGGAAAATCCTGTAATTTCAACGTATCTATCAAAATAGATGTCTTTGGCTTTTATTTTGTCAGATTCATCCGGTCTTGACGTGATCATGACGACTGAACCTCACAGTATTTTTCCTTTGATAAGCTTGGCACACAGTGCTGCTACTGGCATTTTCTTTTTGGCGTTATTTGGGTACTTTTCATCTGAATCACTAGCAATGTACTCTTGGTGTGAACACTCGTCATACCCGTCGATTATAATCAAAACTTCTTCGGAATGATGAACAATGTACACAAATATAGAGTCGTCGATGTTTGAGTGGTCGTCTAGCACTGAGGATCGGTTTAGGATATCCTCCAAGGTAACAGGGTTGTCCCCCAAGTAGATTAAGCTGACG
Source organism: Pocillopora damicornis (assembly GCF_964200805.1). NCBI lineage: Eukaryota > Metazoa > Cnidaria > Anthozoa > Scleractinia > Pocilloporidae > Pocillopora > Pocillopora damicornis. The sequence continues at coordinate 12,619,842 of NC_142674.1, read as the reverse complement.
GAACGTAAGTAAGTATGCGAACTTAAAATCAGGTACTTCTGCATTTGCTCCGGATCGAAACAATTTGTTGTCAGCCCAATCTCTGATCACCTTTTGACAAAACAGTGTTTTACCAATGCCTGCCTTTCCAGTGATAAGAACAGATTCAGGTTGTTTTCCGTCAGTTGGGATGAAAATTTCTTGAGAGCTTTTAATTTGCTTTCCACCAATTTGACCATACTGGCGAAGGCGTTCTTTTCTTTTCACATCAAGATCCTCGACTGGTTTTCTTCCATGTTGCATGAGGATGTTGGTGAATATGTGATCTCTTCTCACATTGGACATGGCCGGTGAGGCATTAGCGAGGTACTCGGTTTGGCTTCTTATTGATTCTTTTAACGCATCGGAGTATTCTGCTACAGCTGAAAAGAAAACCGTTACCTCCATTTATTTTAATAAACTATTCATGTACTAACTTTTTCAATGCTCGACGAAGAGTCATTGAAACGCGATTGTTTCATTGACTATCACACTCGCTGAGTTTTGCTTTAATTAGGCTTTCCAAAGGTGCAAGTTAATCTCGAATCCGTTCGCAATTAATTGACACCAAATTCCGACAGACCAATTGAAAAAGCGTAGCAAGGGGTTGGTGTAAATTATTTCATTCTTAATAATATGCCTGCAAACATTTCAGAACGCTCATTAGATGAGAACACGTTAATTAATCCCAAACAGCGCAGAAAGTTGGAATTGATCGTAGACAGATGAAACAGTTTGATTGCTAGGAGAGTCAAAAGCGTAACAAAATAAAATAGCCGAGAGGTTAGGGGAAGGTAACAATCTTTTTAATCCAGAGTTTGATGAAGAATGCAAAAAATAAAATACAAAACAAAGCACAAACAACTGGCCAAAAGTCTAGAAGGTTTGTGCATTGAAAAAATTTGAATCGGAGGCCCTTAACAAACTTCTTGTGGAATTTCACGCAATAGTTTGTAGGAAAGACGAGGAAGATTCCGGAATTCCGGAATCCAGCACTCACAGCGTGGAATCCAGAATCTAATACTGTTCTGGATTACCTTACATGAGGCGTGGGATATCTTTCTTGTACTGATTATTGCTGTCGACCGATACCTAAGAGACTAAGAGTGCAAAAATCCGATTGTTCGTGACGGTGAGTATAAAATCTCGACCCAAATTTTTGGGGAAAAGCCTGACTACTCCAGTACAAGGTAAAGGCAAGCGGCCGAACCAGCGAGCCATAACATGGAAAAAAAAAAAGGAAAGAAAGAAACAACTAAAGAGGAAAAAAGAGTCATATTATGCTTTTGTATTATTAAAAAGTATTCGCATGTTTTTTTTTCGTGCAATTCGGGATAAAGCAGCACTTGTAAATTTTATTTAAATACTAAAAATTGCTCTCGCCCGACAGGCTCGCGCAATTTGTTCGCTTTTGAAAAATTTGCTGGCGCTGTTTCATCCTAACTTTTACTCTAAATCATGTGATTACCAGCACTAACCGACCCATTTCGGTAGCGGTTCCAGGAATTTGTGGTACGGGAGGAACTAGCTTTGACTTAGAAAACTTTTTGTGTGTGTGTTTACGCCAGAGGCCTTAGTACACTTAGTGGAGAGAATGCTTCCTGTCGTCTCCAGTTCATCAAGAATTTTAGCTTTTTCCCATTTCTTTCTTTCGACGAACCCGACCAGGCAAATACTGTAGGACTTACTGCAGTTTTTTTGGTGCAAATAACCTTGGCAGGGAATCTATTTGAACTGTGAGTTCTCTTTACTCCTCGCATGAGGAATAAAAAAATAGATAAATAACTCGCTTATCACCCAAAAAATTCATGGAAAAGCCAACACCTGGTCTTTTTTCCAATTTCGGGTCAGAGAGAAAGGGGTCAGTTCTAGTGGAAGATATTTCTGAGTTTGAGCTCTTGTTAAAGGTAGGCATTCTATAATACTAAAATGAACTGATTGTTAAATTGCTTATCACCCTTATCACCCTCTGATCAGAGGCCCTTCAATCTTCCTCTTCAAGTTTCCTTTCTCAAGAAAGATCAAAAGGCCGTGCATAGATTTTACCGTCAATACACAATACCTTTGTCTTCTGCTTTCTTTATAGGGTTAACGATTGCTTCCTTTAATTCATCCATGCTTTTACCAAACTGCTCTGTCATTTCACGTAGGCTTTTACCAATTTCATCCAATTTTTCTTTGATGCTGACTTCATCCATGATGCACTGTTTAAGAAGCTCTTTGTAGTGTTCTTCGAAATCAGGGTCCATGCATTCCTTCTTCAGATCATCAATGGCACTTCGATAACCAGTTCCTCCTAGTCTCACCAATGAATCTTGGATGTCCTGCCAGTATTGATTGAATGTTGGGTCATCAACTGAGGAGTTGCTGACATGACCATAAACTGTGTTTCTGTAGCACTTGATATGAACGATATCTGCCTCGAAGGTTGTGTCTGTGGCAGGAGGAAGTGTATCCCAGCCTGTCGCTGGAGGAGCAAGACCACAAATGTTCCTCAGCAAGACCATAAGAAGAGTTATATCGAAATTCTTCGATGAAACTGAGGATCTGACAGCAGGATACAGTTTGCCCCATTGTAGGTGATTTAACACTTTCTTTTTCAGTGATTGTAGCACTGTATGGACTGGAGGACTGGACAAAACTGTGTCTAGGTTACCGGTTGGACGCTTCTTTTCAAATGCTTCTCTCAGGACATCTGATCCGACATCCACCAGAAGCCTGCACAGCCGGGCGTAATTGGTTGTCTCTTTTGACGAATGAAACGAAGGTGCTGCAGCGGTGGCCATGAAGAAATACCGGATCGTTACTAAGAAAAGGTATATGACTTTTTAACCAAGAAATTTGCTTGCTGCTTTTTCGTCAGTCTCCCAGGTCCAGCACTGAAAGAATGAATAAGATATTCGATTTCAAAACCAATTGACTCGCACAAATATTTTCATTTGCAAAAGTGTTCGTTATATCTCAAGGTCACCAAGGGTATTGCATTAAACTGATTTTGAGTACCTCTGGAGTACTGATTTCTCTTTTAAAATTGCTTGCAAATGCTTCTCGAATCTGCTTTTGCGTGACTTAAAAAAAAGCGTGACATATGGCCGTTTCACTTAGTGTGAAAATCAAACTGGCCTTTTCTACAGATCCGAGTAGAACTCCTTCCTTTTAGCCGGCGCACTTTCCATACACGTAAAGTAGGGGAATTTAGGGCAGCATTGCAGGGTTTTTGGCTGATAGCTTCCTAATTTCAATCACCAGCGTGTTTTGCAATGTATTCAAATATTGAAATAAAGTAAAGAGAAGATAAAGGTTGATCGCATCTGGGAAAAAAGAATTTCTTCGGATTCGGAATTCCACCAAAACAATCCGTATGATCATACTCCTTTACACTTCTCTTTTGTTTAACCTGTGGCTGTCGGAAATGAGACTAAAAATCTGCTATTTTTCTATTAGTTTACAGCAACATTTGCAATTTAGCCTCTGCTTCTTTGGTTGGTTCCTCCATGCTTCGCGAGTCCCGTCGGAGGTGCCACTGTGTCGGAAATGAGACTAAAGAATCTGCTATGTTCCGAAACTTCGCGTTTTATTTATGAAATCAACTTGATATCTCCCTCCCTCCCTCCCTCTCTCACGCTCCGGTCTCTCTCATTTTTAAATATATAATGTGATCCGATTGTTCAATCATCTGTCACTTATCGCAAAAAATCAACCGGAAATCAATTAACGCTGAATAATCTCTCACATGGCAAAATTCTTGAATTAAACTCGATCTACATCGTAAAGGAGGTTATCGTTCATCGTGATGGTAAGTAAAAACAAACTGTGTAATCGTTTGTCTCACGATGTAGTCAGTTCAGATGTAGGTCGCTGAGGTAATTTTTAGCTCATGTCAAGTCAATTTAACGGTAGTCTAATTCTTAGCTTTCTGTGTACAATGTTCACTGACAGCACCTCGTGCAATTTTTTCCCCCGTTCACGCTGTATTGTGCTTCACTTGTTTATCTGCTGCCACTTCGTTCTCATGAGGCTCTACCCACATAATAGGTGGCAATCGAATTGTAGAATAAGTTACATGTACACAATTTATCTCCTGAAAGTAAAAAGGTTGTCGTGAGGATAACATCATTTATCGGTGATGAATATCTAACCAGTTTGATGTCCTTTTATGTTTATCAATGTCATCGATAGCATTTTTTGCGAAAATCGGGTTCCGTTGACAATTATGTCTTAGGATAATAACATACGTATTGAGTAATTTCCTTAGAAAAAAATCAATTTATCATTTGAAATATTATCGAAGCCCAAAAACGCACGGATATAAGAGTAAACATATGACTAGATTAAGTTTATGATAAATTGTTTAATCGTTTGTCTCACGATGTAGTCACTTGGGATGTAGACCGCGACGTTTAGACCGCTTGCTGCTTGTCTTCGTCAGGCGATGGGGTCGATGCAATCGCATTAGATAGCCTTGATACAAATGGTTACCGAGTTTGTCGAAATCATTCGACTAAAATCGATTCATGTGGTTGCGTAACGATTAAAATCGAAGTCCTGGTATAGTCCTGATACGTGACAGATCACTCACAAACACGACACGATTAGAAACTAAAAATAACAATATAAACATAAAAGGACATAAAAGGACCGTTAAATTGACTTGGCATGAGCTAAAAATTACCTCAGCGATTTTTTCACAAATGGTGAATACTGCAATCTTGTGTGATCCAAAACGTATTGTGGTAAAATTTCCGCACAGCCCCATACTTCATTATGCATTCAGTTCTTGAATAGAGAAAACAATGACTAAAACAATACATTGCCATTGGGAAAACAGATTTGTTTAACAATAGTATGGGGCTGTGCGGAAATTTTACCCGTATTGTTATTTTTAGTTTCTAATCGTGTCGTGTTTGTGAGTGATCTGTCGCGTATCAGGACTATACCAGGACTTCGATTTTAATCGTTGCGCAACCACATGAACCGATTTTAGTCGAATGATTTCGACAAACTCGGTAAGATTTAATCGATCGTTCGACTGTATGAGCCATTTTCTTCACCCTTAGTGACTTCTTTTAATGGTCAATTCAGCCTGTGTGCGGGCTAAAATAAAGACGGTCGTGAAGGTAAAATGCTTGCTAGCGCAGCGTAGATTCACTTGAGGTCGTAACGATGTGTCTATTACAAGTTGTAATAGACAAAAAGAACGTATTCAAACTGAAACCCGACTCAATATGGAATAATCTACAAACTCTTATCTCCAAAGGTTGACTTGAGAGCTCTCACTCGGAGGCCCACTTGCAATTGGTTTGCGGTCATGGAAGCATAACGATTTCACCTGGTTATATTATCAGCTCCCTGCAACATGCGTTAATTTAGGTCAGTCAGGCTTCGATGTCTCAGCAGTCATCAGAATAGAAAAAAGTTGGTTGAGATAAAAGTTTGTCCATTTGCGGCCTAAGATGAAATCTCGTACTCGAGCGGATTTCATCGTCAAATGACGCAGACAATTTCAAGGAGGGGTATTCGGTGAACTCACTCTTGCAGTTTCCAAACACTAACCTTTGCTCTGCGCTATCAATAGTTTCCGTCACATCTTAACGCTTCTATGGAGATTGACTTTCTACTGGACACATTCATCACAGAGTAGTAGCTCCACTTGCCGCAGGTTTTGGGTGAAATTTTGCTTCTGATTGTTTTGGCGTGTCGGACTGCGTGACATGGAAAGACTAGAACTACAGTAACCATGGATACCTTTGACGTAAATGACGCAGACTACAGAACAGGCGTCGTTGTTGCATTTTCGAGTATTTTTTAGGGCCTGTTGACATAGAGATGGGGGACCCCAGGTGGGGTGAGGTAACCCGCCTAGCCGTGGTCGAAAAATAAAACACGTTTACATACAATCTTACAACCCCGGGGTGCTGGGGTGAGGTTTCTTGAGGTTTTTGTTGCGCTTGCAATTAAGGAGTTTGAGCAGAGGCGTCCCAAGCTCACATCTCGAGAAAGACGAAAGATTAATTCTCGGACACACACATATATTTATTCATGAAAGCGTCACGCGTTGTTTTACGCGGTGTTAGGTTACGCGAGGAACCGTTGACTTCATACGTTATACGGAATAGTTTGGGAAACGAAATATGGCCGATTTACAAAGCTAAATATTCCGAAATGCGAACATTTTACACTCCTTGTGTGTCCGTTGCGGTTTCTGGCAGGCCCTTAATAAAAAAAAAAAATAAAATAAAAACTAAAAAAAAACTCTGTTAGAGAGTGAAATGGTATGTTGCTCTCACTTATCACCGCATTTGGGTTTGTATCTCGCACCAATCAGATTGCCGCACAAGGGTTTATATCTCACACCAATGATATCACAACATTCGGATGTCTTGCACCAATCACAGCGTTTAGTCATTCACACCAATCACAGCGTTTTCTCGTACCAATCATATCACAGCTTTCTTGCAAATGATGTCATGTGAAATCAGGTGGCTGTGCACAAAGAATGGCAAAAACAATAACTTTGGGGCTAATTTTGACAAGTGTAATGGTTTGTAGCCTTCGCGAGGGCCTCGTTGATTAAGATCGAGATTTATCGGGATATGAAAGGTTCGAATTTAACCTTTTTGTATCATTATCCAGGCAGTGAGGCCTGGGTTTAAATTTCGGCTTTCTTTTTCCTTTTTTTTTTTTCCTCGTTCAGCCTGAAATCGCC
>NC_142674.1:12513118-12608118 GCF_964200805.1 Pocillopora damicornis | reverse complement strand
ATGAATATGGTTCGATGGCTTTCATAAGAGGGGGAGTTTAGACAAAGGGAAAGGGAGGGGAGGGGGGGGAGGGTTGGAAGGAATTGAGAATGAAGGAGAGAAGATCCGTAACTGCGTGAACAATTCTTTATGCACTAAATGCTGAGCTGTCAAGCTCGACTGTCAAATTGGGCCTTTTTCTTACGCGAAAAAACAAAGAAAAAAACAACCAAAAAAACCCAAGGGCTACCCAAAAGATAAATGCCATATTTCTCTGTTTTTGTTTTCGTTTTTTTCATCTTCACCTACTTGTGTTCTTCTTTGTCAATTTGCTTGGCGAGAGAAATTCTTTTCCTAATAGAGGACATAAATGACACATCAACTGGAAAGGAGTCTAGCTCGTTTCCTGCAACACGAAATTTGAAAAAGAATAAAATCAAGAAAACAAATCTGAACAAAAAAATGAAACAAACAAACGAACGACACGAGAGACTGTAAGTTAACCCTTAAACGCCTATTCATGACTAGCATCTAGTTTCTTCTGACAGCATCACTCCTGAATCAAACATAAAGGTCACGAGAATAAAGGGAACGACCATCTAAAGAAACTCTTGATTGTTAAACAAATTCTCCTTGTTGGTTCCATAGAAAATTCATGGAAAATGGTGTGGAGAAAATGCAAACTGATTTTTAAGGGTGTAAAGGGTTAAATTGTAGTCGGGCTCAGTAAACTCCTAAAGACGATTACGATGTACCTTTTCCTCCTAAAATATACTAAGGAATATTTATCAATTAGAGGGGTATCATCTTCATGCAATGACAAATTTTCTTAACCATGTGATCCATAAGAATGACCAGCCTCCAACTTTTCCTAACGACTCTCAACCCCAAGTAAATATTTTTAAAAAGGTTATAAATGTATCAAACACAAGATATTGGGTACTTAAAATTAACCTCTAACCTTGTTATCAAATGGGTATCCAATCATTCTCCTGTCAACAAAGCTATCCGTACTCGCATTAGGTATGATCTATGAAAGCAATGGTCCTCGAAATGCTCCAAACGCACACGCAAATCTTTTGGGAGAAATGTTCTTCCAATGGCATGAATCCACGCACGTCAATAACTATTGTATTTTGGCAAGCTAAAAAAGCGAAGCTTGGTATCCTGCTTGGTTTTTACCCGACTTATGCACTTGAATGCTCCGCTAATAACCATTTTGATAGGGAAAACCCCAGGATAACCCAACTACGAATGAACGGAGCAACCATTACACGTCATCAACCCAAAATGCCTTGCGTACCTAACAAGATGGCGAACGCGGGTAGTTCGAACTTGCCGTGAAGGCCAGTTTTTAAAGCGGAAAAAAAAATTAACAAGGTTACAGGTATGGTTTTAAGGACCAGATATCTTGAGTTGATATATTTTGAGCCCTTTTACCAGTATTTGCTTTACAACTGCAGGTTCCCTTTAAAGTCACGGGAATAGGAGAAATGATCACCAACTAGAGAAGCTCTTGATTGTGAGACGAAATCTCCATGTTAACACATTAAGAAATATATAGAGAACAGTATGCATGGAAAATATGCATACTAACGTTAAGGCGTAAAGATTTATCTAACTAAAAAGGAAATTTAGACGAATGGCACCTTAAACTGAGGGGGATTTGCAAATAACCTTTTAGAGTTTAACTGTTAAAGAGATACGTTGGACATAATAAAGACACATTACCTCCGTTAAGCGTCTTCATAATTTTCTTGTATGATCCCATTTCTTCTGGGCCAACAAGACCGACACTCAGACCTTCCCTACTCGCCCTAGCTGTCCTTCCACTGCGGTGAATGAAAAACTGTTAACGGACACAGAGAAAGAATTTAGGAACGCAGGATCACATGAAATGGTTACGCAAAAGTTAATGCTTACATTGTGGTTACATCATTACACAACAGTTCATTATTAAATGAGTTACAACAGAGGGCGATACAAAATAACAAGCTGCTCCTCTCATATAAACTGCATTTGGAGAACAGAGTCAAATTTTTTTCCTAAATCAAAAATCATTAACGGAAATGAATTATGTTTTGATTCCGGTAGGTGAACCTCACACATTAACTCAAATTGGAAACAAAACAAAAATGCAGAAAATGAAGTTTGAAAAAAAGGTAAAGAAATACAATAAAATAAATTTAGAGGTAAATAAAGAAGTCGGGCGTCAACGGCGTTCGAACTTTACTATCCGCATTCTGGTTGAGCTTCTCTTACAGTTGAGACTTGTAGCCCTTAGTCAACGCATGGTCGATTGGTAGAGTTTCGCGAAGAATGAAAGCACTGCCGCCAAAAAGCAATCGCTTCCGTTCCCGCCTACGGCACAGGCTAACCAACTGCACAAGCTAACCAACCGTACACACATACTTACACGTACTTACATCGGGGTCCTTCGGGACTTGGTAGTGAATTAAATGCTCAACAGCTGGTATGTCCAAACCTCTCGCGGCTACATCTGTAGCCAGAAGTAAGCCACTTGCACTTTGCTTAAATCTAAGAGGCAAGAAAACGATCAGCCAAAATTTCATTTGCTGGTGTAGAATAAGTCCTATCCAGCTTTAAATATTCTCTGAGGGGGGAGAGGGGCGGGTTTTAATCAGTCAAGACGATTCAGTTATAGTCTAGAAAGGAAATTCCCTTGTCGATCAGGATTGGTTCAATAGGTCAGTCAGGTCGTAAACTATACTCACTGTTTTGATGAAAAAAAAAAATAGTAATAAGATCAGGATGATCCTGATCCAAGGCCACATAACACGCGTGTCGCCTCGTGTATTGTGCAAAGCAAGTTGCAGAATAAAGAACGTGAAAGACGCAACAGGAAAAAGCACGTTATCTACCAAATTAGGTTCCTAATTGTTGCTTTGATTTGTTTTGCTATTTTGTTTTCCTTTGTTTCGTGGTTTTTTTTTTTGGTTCTTATTCTTGTTTTTGTTTGTTTCGTTTGTTTCAATTACACATGAGATCTTTGCTTCTGTCAGGTTTTCTACGGTTCCTCTCTTGTTGGTGACATCGATAATTTTACAACTGTTCTTCTGCAGCCCAACTTTGTCCATCAGTGACACTAAAAATGTAAAATGCCAAGAGTATTGCTGTTAACGGAAGAACACAAGCCGAAAAAAAAACAAAAACAAAGACAAAAGCAAAACAACACAATACAAGCTTCGACACACTTCATAAAGCAGCAAATTTTCGGGTTTTAAATGATGGATTGTTTAAATCATTTCATTCCTTCAGTAATGGCTGATAAAATACGTTGATGCTATCTCTAGCTTCTATTACTCTGAGTCAAATATGCCGTGATTTACCTAAGCCTTCTTCGCTTGTGATCTTCTTTTCTTTTCCTTTCCTCTTAAATGACTTTGGAAGAGTTAAAGTTGCAGAGAAAATAAACTTCTGTAGATGTCTTCGCTTTGCAGTTCCCTCATCTTCATCATTATCACTGCGAAAAGGAAACATTAAAGTTAAAATTTCAGTTTACAAGTTGACAGTCATGAAAACCATTAATTTCAGAAAGAGAAGCCTGAGAGAAATTCAAGCTCCGATGGAAATTGAAGTCCATTGCCTCTTTCTATGAATGAGCTCCAATATTGAAGATAATTCTTGAAAGTGGCCTTGCTCCACCATTCTGTTTGCCTCATCAATCACAAGATATCTCAAGTGCTCCAAACGGCAGACATGCTCTTCACCCTGAAATTAAACGCCGCCAGCAGATATCTCTAGAATCATCTATTTGATAGAAAGAGGCTACACTCCAATTTCACCGTTGGGTATATGAAAAAGAAAAAAAACGCCTGGCATTGATGTTTACAGAGCAGTAGAAAATGCTTACAGGAAAAACTTTCACGACATTGGAATTCAAATTCATGCTGAAAACTACACAGGACAACCGATCTCATGAGAAACATACCTACATGTACAAGTGTGTGTCGACTGTTCCAGATCTCTAAAAGAAAGTGAATCAGTACAACTTATGATACATGAGGTACTTACCTCGGAAGTCAAATCCCACAGTATTCCCGGGGTGGCTACTATTACCTAAGGATACTTGTTTAAAAGCCTCTGTTGTTTTTGAGGTGCCATTCCTCCAACCACAGCAACAATCTTGAAAAAAAGGAATTGTTTACTGATTCAAATAATTTTGAGGTACTTTGTTTGGTGGGTATTTCTCCAATAAAAGATAAAGTTGAAACAGGACTAGAAGGGGTGGCAAGAGAGGGGAGGGTAGGGGTTAAATGGTACATCATAGGGGCTAGGATTGTAATTCTCTGAAAAAAAGGGTTTTTATATACTTTGCTGGTGAATGGGCGAAGATAAAATAAGTATTTCAGTCCAGAATATGGTACCAAAAAACAATAGAGTTTATGTTTGAGGGAGTAACTGTGTTTTCAGCTCTAACTCATCATTATTTAAATTGCTTAAGCCTATTGTGGCTACAAATTCATGTTTCCCCCAAAAAATTAAAAAATGCTTTTCAAACAAGAGATAGGTTTACATTCTGCTCCACTGAAAAGAGGAGTATTGAAGGCTCAGGAGACAAAATTGACTTGGGCCAATTAAAATAAAGTAATAATTGAGTTTCTAACAATGGGAAAACAGAATCTAACTGTGGAGATGACTTCCAAATTGTCAGTTTAAGTACATGATGTTACCTCTAAAGATGTGTGTTTTGCAGCCTGTTTGAGATGATTTTTATTTGTATAGCCAATTCTCTGGTTGGTGTCATTATCGATGCCAGGAGTGGTTTCTTGAGCTTGGACATTCCATTACCAGTTTCTGTGGCTTTTGTAGCATTATTTTTGGTAGTATTTTCTGTAGTTTCACCTGCTTCTTGACTGGACTTGTGGCAAGGATGTGGGTGAGAATTAGAATCCCAAAGGCTTGTGTTTTACCTGAACCCTAATAAATACATACAATTTTTTAATTAATATCCTTAAATAATAACCTCCTCAAAAACCAGCCATTCCTGGAAGCTAAACTTCTCCCAAGTGATTTTATCATAACTTCAACAGACAATTTCGAGGCATTATCCAATGAATGCTATGAGAACTATGAAACTTACAACCTGAAGGGACTTATCTTGACAATCTTATTGTAATGCACATTTTTGTATAAATAATGTTCCATCAACCAACTATAGGAAGATATAGAATGCCTACATAAAGAAGGAAGAGCTATTACATTAGTTCTTAAGAGAGCAAAATTTAACCATCGGTCAGTCAGTGAGTCAGAGCTCTCTCTCAAGAGGTACATCATACACACAATTTCAGCTTAACAGCCCTCCTCAGGAGTGCTTTTACAGAAGTCATATTTATAATTATTCAACACTCACTTAATACTTATACATTAATTCAGGTCAAAGACCAGCTCTAAAGTAACAGAAACTGTTTGCTATAATGTGTGGGAAAGTCTTCTTACACATAAATGAACTTCTTTGGGAACACCAAGGACTTCCCAAGCACTCATATCTACCATGGGCTCTAAAGTTTAGTTCAATCAAAATAAACGATTTACCAATAAAATATGATTGCATCTTAAACTCACAGTGTTGGTGGGAAATATCATTTTATTGTAGTTGAACATAATAAGTTATTTGTACCTGCATAGATATGAAATATATTTGTAAAGGTTTCATAATCTAAATTAATAAACACTTAATTAATAAATAACAATACAGTAATAAAAAACTTATCAGTAAAATTACATTATTTATTACACCCATTTTGAAATCACTGGTGGTCCCTGTAATCTGATTGGCTCTAATTGATGCAATTTATTCACGAATCATCATTTTTCGCCCTAAATCGCATCTTTTTTCCAGCCAATGAGGTGGCTACACTAAAAACAAAACAACCAATCAGAGTTCAAGGCTCGTTTAAAGTAACCCTACAAATTGCAGGAAAATGAAAGACAAGAGTGTCATGTGGCAAATTTTGCAACTTTTGTTTCCAAAACTCTTACTCCCCCCCCCCCAAAATGGATGAATTTAATTTCAGACCGGCTCAGTACTGCAGCAATAAAATATTTGAACTTGCCAAGTCCTGTATTTGGGTGATTTCAAAATGGATGTAATAAAGTGGTAATTGAACCTTGTGTCATGCAATTTTGGTCTGAAATCATACTTGTGATTTCAAATTGAACTCACACTGCGCACTTGTTTGATTTTGAAATCACACATATGATTTCAGCCCAAATTGCACTCCACTTAGTTCAATTACCATTACTTATAGAAAATCATCTCTTTTCCAAGATAACATTATCTACACAAAATGTGTTTGATTCTCTTCTAAATAATAAAATTCAAGGACAATCATTGGAGTAAAATTGTTCCTTGTTTTGTGCATTTCCCATCCATAATTCCTAAAATTAAATCTTACCTAGAAGATCTTCCACCAGTCTATTGTCAGTGACCATTTCTACTCTGTTTTGCTCTTCTGACTGGGCTTTACTTTGGGCCTTGTTTTTCTTTTTCCTCTTCTTTTTTCCCTTTGTCTGTTGGTCATTTTTTGTGCTTTTTCAAGTTGTGTGGATGGTGTGGTAACTGTTTGTTCCAGATTATCCTGAAGATTTAAATCAAAAGACAATACTATGTAGCTTTTTTTTCCCCTGTGAGCCAAACTTCTAGAGAAAACTAGCTTCTATTCTCAGATATACATAATTGTGCATGTATGGGTAAAGACTGAAAAAATGAATGAGCCCTTGGGCCAATGCAGTCTGCTGTCTTCAAAAAAATTTAGGACAAACTGCTCTCAAAATTATTTTGATCAATTGCTGTATTTCGATGTAGTTCTTGTGGTGTGTGTTGTTGTTGTTTTCTTTGTGTTTGTGTGACGCTTGCGACAAAAGACGAAACTTTGAGTGGTGTCGCTAGGCGTGTTTTCTAAGTGTTGCTGATGTGGGGACTATTTTACCGGTCGTAGTGAAACCACGAAAACCAAGATGACAATTAATGGTGTTTATTTAGATCACGATCACGATCACGATCGTAAACTGAAATTACAATAATATTATAACGAATGCATGAATCTACTTGAATAGGTGCGAAAGGCAGGAAAGAAACGCTTTACGTGCCTATGTCGATAACACAATTAAAAATAACAACAATTAACGTGAATTAACATAAACAAATCATAAAAGGCTAAATTAAAATTATAATGGGGTAAGTTTCTAAAGAAACTGTGGTGTTGCGTCGGTGGGAGAGTATAGCAGGTAATTTAGTGTAAACAACTGGGTTGAAAACGTAAATTAGCCACCGTAAAGGGTAAAAAAGCTGACGTTTCGAGCGTTAGCCCTTCGCTCTGACGAAGGGCTAACGCTCGAAACGTCAGCTTTTTTACCCTTTACGATGGCTAATTTACGTTTTCAACCCAGTTGTTTACACTAAATTACCTGCTAAATTAAAATTACTCGAGATTCAAAGATCGGCTACACGATGACCATTTGCGGCTGATTAACAGCCCAAGGACTAAAATGTGGGCGTTGCTGTGTGAGCGTCTAGTTATTTCAAATACTCCTTTGATTTAAAGATAATTAGTTGTACTATTGTACAGCACAGTACATATGTGCGCTATCGCCCAAGGTGAAAAACTAAACTTAAACATATTGAAATAAAACTAACAAAATCACTTACATATCGGTCCCGCTTGTGCCAAAGGTTTGGAATGAAAGAACGAAGGTACTGCTGTTCAAGGCGAAATCTTGCGAAACTCTGGCTTAAAGGGATGCTAACTTAGCTTTTATATGCACGTGGTGACGCTAAAAGATCCGATTACAAACCAATAGGAAAAAGATAAACATTGTAACTGCGATCATAACTAGGCACACAAAGTAATTGATAATTGATCTAATAAAAAAAAACTGTTCTTTTGTTTGATATCCTTAACAGTTTGTTTGTTTCTTTTCTCATTTAGGGTATGGCTGGCAGTTATCTTAGTTTTGATTCTCATGTCCAACATATACACCCAATCTGACTCAGGAGACAAGTCATTCCATTTGAGTCAGGTTGAGGATTATTATTAAGCGTCTTGAAAATCGACTTGTAGTAAGACATTTCCACCTTAAGAGGCACGGTTTATTCAGATTTCCAGTATCACAAGACGACTTAACCACTAATTAATTTCTGGTGTGTCGATTTGTGAACGACTCAACCCAATTTGGATGTATTGGACAACAGTCAACATTTAATAATTAAAGATGAGTTATGATAAAAAATAAACAAAAAAATTTAAAAAGATAATTTTTTCCCAATTTCTCGTAAAATACAAGGGTAATTTCACCACGTGCTTGAAGTGAATCTTACATTTGTATCTTCTAAATTTAACCATGTAGTATGTTTTAAAGCGCTTTAAGCAATTCACCTCCTGCAGCGGCCGTTCTTTTATTTTCTTCTTCTGAGCTGGTCCACCTGCACCAATTCCTGCTAGCTCTACTGGATGATAATCTTCCATGACTTCAAGGGACACAAATCCATCCATTTCGCCCGCAAAGAACGAAGGATCGTCCAATTCTACTGGTTCCCATTTTCGCTTCTTCCCTTTCGAATTCTTCTCTGCCATTATGGAGCAATGAACAAAGAGCTTTAATTGAGAAACTGAATCTAAACGTTTTTTTTTAATAACAAACAACCGTTTTGGTTTATCCCTAGAGAATTAATAAAAACACTCTCTCGTCGTCCGCCATTATGGATTACCCACCAGAGAAGGACTGGATAAGAAATTGTACTGCGCGCATATTCAAACGGGAGTCATTCGCTGATTTATTGCTACATGGCTTTTCTCCCTTCGCCGAGTTCACTGAAACCTTTGTGAAACGGTAAAATTTCCGCACAGCCCCATACCATTGTAAAACAAATCTTTTTCCCAATGGCAATGTATTGTTTTTGTCATTGTTTTCTCAATCCAAGAACTAAATGCATACTGTAGGATGGGGCAGTACGGAAATTTTACCCTCGTTTCTTATCAAGAAAGGCTTTGTCCCAAACATGAAGGTAAGTGAACGCACGCCAAACATCAGATCGGAAGCTCAACTCCAGCTGAGTAGCGTGCGCGTCAAAATACACGTCTAACGATGTAATACGTGAGAATGTTGATAATAAGCGATGGTCATCGAAATAAATCCCCTCACACCTGCCTTATCCGTCAAAATAATTTCCTTCTTTGAAATAAGTTTTGTCACAAGGAAAATTGTTTCTGGGACAACTAGATTTTGTTCTTCCCCTCCCCCTCCACCTTTTCTGCCCACGTTATGATCAAATCCCCGCCCCCTGCCCCCTCCACGTCTCTCATGTCAGAACTATTTTCTTTTCGTTTGTTTGTTTATTTCAATTAGTCAATTCGCGAACTACAGTCAAACCTGTCTTAGGTGACATCGTATTAAGCACTCGCACTGTATTAAACGCCATATTCCCGTGGATGACTGCTTAATACAGGGTTGACTGAATTGGACAAATAAATTTTTTCCTCACTTCCTCCATCAAACCCAGATTATATCCATCATTGTCCCCATCCCCTCTAATTTCTCTCCTTTTCCCCTAGTTGCAGACTGTGGTGTTTTGCTGGAAATTGTTGAGGCAAGAATGTCCTAATTAGTAATGAATTAGGATGTTGTCATTAATTAGTACCATGGACAAATGTTTACATACTGTTTCAGATACAAGACTTGAGCTGTACATTGCAGCTATTCAACTCTGAAGTTCAGACTATTCTTTTTTTTCTTTAAAGTTTGAAGGTATCTTAGATATATAAACGAGCTGCTTGAAAAGCTAATGTTTGATGAGCTGAAGCACTGGGCTGGAACTCAAAGTACAGTACTCTAAACATTAGAAATATAATATTGTTGTATTTGCTGAATTTGTCTTATTCCTTTCATACAATTAAATTAAGTAGCTCTCCAGTTATTGGTGGTTTCCATCCTGGTGTAAAGCAGATTACAAATGTTGCAGCTTTGCCTGGAATTGTTGGTGTAAAAATGATCATAACTTTTTCTTGTAGAAATTATAACTCAGTTTAGTTGAAACTTGTTCAATCCTGGGCCCAGTTGTTTGAAGACTGATAAGTGCTAACCCAGGGTTAAATTTTTAATTAGGGTATGTTTAATCCTTGGCTTAGAAGCCTTTTTTAAATAATTTACTAAAGTTTTTTTAGGGCATCCAATCATCAAATTGCAGACTAAAGGAATTGTACATGTAGACTGAAGTTCGTTTGAAAGCTTTCAGATATGAAATCAGATTTCACACTGACCATTAGTTATCTAAATTCAGCTTTTAACAAACTGACCCTGTTCTCTTGGGAAGCAGGGTAAATATAAAGTGGAGATGACAGAAGAGTTTCTTATCATACAGTTTGTGTTTCCATGGTATTTTTACACAAAGATTTCACTTAAAGTGGTGCCAAAGAGCATCCAGTTATCTAGTTAGATCTGGTTATCCTATTATTTTAGAATGTGGGTTTGCTGAACTTTCTCTGTGGTAAAATTTTATTTCCTTTTTAATACGTTTAGGAAATTCTGAAATTGTATGTGTAGAATACTAATATCCTTCTCAGGGAAAATGCACTTATTAAACAATATCATTCATCTCTAGATGAATTTGTCATCTCTGAAACAACTTGTCATCTCATCAATCAGACTTTATGAATGACAATATACCCCCAGCCAGAGCAATTTTTAATCATTTCTCTTTTGTTGAAAAGTCCTTAATTTTGATAACACGCCAAAACAATACCACCAAACAACAATAACAAATCAAAGTGCTCTGTGAGCAAACTCGTGAATTGACACATGATTTTTTAGATTATGTTTAATGTTATCTGGTTTAGGGAATTTTGTGGTTGATTGTCATATCTAGAGTACGAGCAGTAGTTCAGTGTTCGCTAATGTAGCAAAGAAACAAAGTAACGTTGGGATAAGAAGGCATTACAATTGAAATGATCATGCTATTACATTTGACAAGGTGGATGATGTCATGTGTTTTAAACGTCTATCATTTTTGTTTCTGGTTCAAAAGAAAAGGTTGGAAGTAAATGTGGGTGAAAAGTGAAATTTACTGGCTTTCGTTGTAAATATTAGAAAATCAAGGCAATTCTGTCTTAATGAAAACATTAACGATTCCCTCTATCAAATGAGACAAACGGAAACGAGTTTTGAGTGATATAACTAAGCTAAGCCTGCCACCGTCATTTTAGATCTCCGCCTGGGTAGATTTAAGTCACGTGCTAGGCAACGTATAATCAATAACAAGATAGAATTTCATTTCAGGCCTATTTATCAATTTTATGGTGTGTAACTTTCGCATTTTAGTACGTTATATGTATGTTGAATCTTCAAATTGTCTTGAAACTTAAATGAAAATTGTTCTTTAAAAATTCACTGAAAATCGGTACCTAAAATTGTTTGTTTAGGTGTTATTTGATTTTCGTGTTAACTTGTTATTTCGTAAGTCGCCGGCATCTTTTGTTGCTTCACACAGGAAAAACACACGCGACGAAACGTAATGATCAATTTTGTCCTCAATCTCACGCTATAACAGAAAAAGCTTTTGAACATCTGTAAACTCCGAGCGCTTCGCAGTAAGTGATATTTTCAATGAATCTTCGGATTGTTTTCAAGTTCAAGGATTGTAAATTACAATTTTATGAAAAACGAAGGTTGTTCTGTTATTTCAGTGTGAATCCTTGAATGCTTGCCAGTCGCTGGCGCCGCTTGTTGAAACTAAAAGGAAAAAAAAAAACTCTTTTAAGATTATCATTGGCTTCTTTTTCATCCCACCACTATTCTTAGCAACAAAGGTCGCCATTTCGTCTGTTTATTGCTCGCCAAAAACTATCAAATGCACTCAAAAGCCTAAAATCTAAAAAAAGTTTACAGGAATCGACCAATCGAGCGAGCGAGCGAGCGAGCGAGCGAATGCTATTCCCCACATCGTATCTATAACTCGCTCTTGCGCATGCGCGCAATTCACGAGTTAAAAAGGCTATATATCTCCGTTTCTATTCTGAAATGTTGATTTGTATTATCATATTATTTGTTTTCTTCCTGTATCCTTTAGATCATTAAAACATGTTTCATTCGAGGCCTATTAGTTGTTTAACTCAGTTTTTGAATTGTTGATGAAAGCTGTGTATAATAAATTTTCGTTGAGGATCATCATCCATCTTATTTCAATTCAGCCGATTGAATTTACCATGATGCACTTTGGTTAATTACATTGTAGGTTTTTTAGCTCATTCATGCTGAAAGCAATGATTGAGGTATCTTGGTGATGTTGACGGAAGTTGTCGACCGTGGACGGAAGTTGTATTCCATGGACAGAAGTTGCATTGTAGACCGTGAACGGAAGTAGTCTCGCATGCTACCCCTCCCCACTCAGTAAAAGTCAAAAAAATTAATTCCGAAGAAGCTCAAAAACTCACGTGAAAAAAATTAGATGTTTGTATGGTTTAAAAACAATGGTAACCCAAATCACATTTCTAAACTTCTAAAAATGCAACTTGAATCGAAAAGCCAAAATGTTCACACCTAGGGGACCCTTAGCGGGTTCATTTCAAAACACGCCGTTATCACGCAGAAGAGCATCAGCATCAGAGACAGTCATATTGGCAAGCCACGCATTTGCGTTTGTTTTCATCTGGTATAAAGTTATCATTACTCCATCATTGTGCTTGTCCTCGGGAGCTTTTCAACATACAGTCAACACATTAATCATAGCGGCCAAGATGGTCTAAATATTTTCTTTCGAGCTCCATTATTTCGGTCCGGACTTGAGGCTCGCTCAGACAAAAACAGCAATACCAATCCGGTCAGAACAAAATGCAGACTGCAGACAGCAGACCGGGTACTAGGTATAAAATGTAGACTGCAGACTGGTTACCAAATGCAAACTGAGAATTTATACTGTTTTTTCGTTTGATACGTGATACATATCGTATTAAAACTTACCGAGCGTCACGCAATCGCTTTTCCGCGATCATCTTTTACGATCATTCGCAATATTGGGGAAAATTCCTTAACCGTTTCTTGATCACAGACGTTCTGAAAATAATTTCAAGCCTTCCCAGAGTCTTCTCACTTTGCGCGCGAGTTAATTGGTGTGACATCGGCACAGAATTTACCAACTTAATAAAAGTGGATGTAGATGTAAATGAGATGTCACTATCGAATATTTAACACGCGCAATATTCGAGAAACAATCGACAGCTTTGCACGGGGTCCATACGTTTCATCTTTTTAACCGATATGTGTTCACTTTGTTGACAAAAATCCGGGCCGAGACCAAAACTGTTCCCTCGACTTGATATATTTTTAACGTTTAGAGGTGTTCGCGCACTGATTTTCACATATGTGCCTTATATTGTTATTGGCTTACATGAGGAACCGGCGAATTTTTATAGGGAAAAGCGAAGCGTTGCTTTCATGACTGGCCATTTGTTTACTTTTCTGATGGTTCTATCTCTCATCTGTTTGGGGATTACGCAAATATTGATTTGTGAAAATCAGACTATATGGGGGCTTGAAATTCAATAAAAACGATTGTGGCCGCTTTGTTAAATACCAAATGCAACGACCGCTTTCTTAAAATCAAAAAATATCAAGAAATGGGCAAGGAATATTTCAAAATAGTGCAAATGATCATGAAAGATGAGGGTTATAAATATTTTGTTGCTTGAGCAACCATGCCTCATCATGCCCACCCAGCCCACCCTCCGCCCCACAAACACACACACGCACCAACAAGAAGGACACTGTCTGCCTAATGACCTCTGCCCATCCCACCTCCAGCCCACATAACCTTATTTCCAATTTCCATCACGACAAATGAACAAGTTTTCTTATCACACAACTGCCTAAAAAGAAAAGGAAAATTTATTCCATAAGTCTTGAAATTTCACATAAACTGAATTCAACTGTACCTTATTCAAACAGTCCAAGATATCAATACAAACTTAAGCCATAACATGAATGAGCTGGCTCCAAGAGCCCTTTGATTAATTATATTTGCTGTCGGTCGCTGAAAATAGCTAAACACTTCTCAGTTGCTAATAGTTTTAATTTGCGCATAAAAAAACAATGGAGATCTTAGGATTCAGCGGTGTCACTAAAACATAGTGATTGAAACAAAAAAATTCAGTTTTTGATAAGCTTTGGCAGTGAGTTGAAATTAATTTAAAATCAACTCAGAACTGTTTAGAAGGGAAAACCATTAAAATAAACTATGTTTAGTCAACACTTACTTAATTCCACACCAGATGGTTGCAATGGGACAATTTTGATGTCCTTTTATTGGCTCCCTTCGAAGTGAGGTCATAAACATATAAAGATAATAGTTATTGGATTCTGGAATACATCCTTCTGCAAAATACTCGTCATATTCTTCCTTTTTATTGTTTGTCTTCACGGATCGTGGTGTTATATCTAGCGACCCTCCATTTACTTTGGAAATAATCAAATTTTCAACAGAAGGAAAAAGGTGAGAAAGACATTATCATCATTAGTTGTTTTCTTGTGGTAGTGTTCGGATCACCAAAACGAGTTTCATTCTAGGCCTCTTAGTTGTTTGATTCAATTGTTAAATCGTTGATGATACGCAGTCAATTTTCGTTGACGATCTTTACCCATTTTTATTTCGATTCTGCCGACTGAGTTTACCATGATACACTTTATTCAGTTGCATTGTAGGCGTTTTTAATAATATTTGCTGCCGGTCGCTGAAATCGGCTAAACGCTTCTCAATTGCCAATAACTGCAAAAAAACAAACTAAATTAAAAGAACACGAAATAAGAACAGGTACGAAAAAAAAAGCGAGAAGCAAAACTCGACAGAACGGAGAAAAACCAAATTTTAAACTGTTCGTAATACTAAAATCTCCGGAGTTTTTAAAAGGACCAATTTTGACAGCAATCGGTAATGGAGTTACGTTATTCGTCACCAGATGGTGGCAAGCGTTAACGATCTCTTACTTGACTGACTCATTTGAAATAATAATAATGCCCGAAGAGATGTTTTTTTGGCACGATTATGGAAAATAAATTCAAAAGCATTTTAAATTTTCGCGTTAAAAAGAAAGGAGATCTTAGGATTCGGCGGTGTCATTGAAAGGTAATGATTAAAACAAAAGATAAGTTTTCCATGAGCTTTGGCAGTGACTTGAAGTTAATTTACAAGGAACTCAACACTGTTCAGAAGGGAAAAACTGTTTAAATAAACTACTTTTCACCCTAGGCCTACTAAATGTTTAATTCAGTTGTAAAAATGTTGATGATTCGCTTTCAATTTTCGTTGACGATCTTCACTCATTTTACTTCGATTCTGCCGATGCACTTTATTCAGTTGCATTATAGGCTTTTTTAGTGATATCTGCTGTCGGTCGCTGAAAATAGCTTAACGCTTTTCAATTGTAAATAACTGTTAAAAAAAAACGAAAAAAACCAAAAGAACACGAAATAAAAACAGGTACGAAAAAAAAGAGCGAGAAGCAAAACTCAACAGAACAGAGAAAAACCAAATTTTAAACTGTTCGTAATACTAAATTCTCCAGAGGTTCTAAAAGGACTAATTTTTGACAACAATCGGTTATACAGATCGATGACGCTGCTAAAATAGTTATGCCATTCGTCACCACGAAATAAACACGAAATAAAAACAGGTACGAAAAAAACAAATAGGCGAGAAGCCGAACTCGACAGAACAGAGAAAAAACAAATTTTAAACTCTTTGTAATATTCAAATCTCTAGAGTTTTTAACGTGGTTTTATATCTAGCGACTCTCCATTTACTTTGGAAATTATCAATTTTTCAACAGAAGGAAAAAGGTGAGAGAGACATTATCATCATTAGTTGTTTTCTTCTGGTGTTGTTCGGATCGCTAAAACGAGTTTCATTCTTAGCCTATCAGTTGTTTGATTCAGTTGTTAAATCGTTGATGATACGCTGTCAATTTTCGTTGACGATCTTCACCCATTTTTATTTCGATTCTACCGATTGAGTTTACCATGATACACTTTATTCAGTTGCATTGTAGGCGTTTTTAACAATATTTGCTGCCAGTCGCTGAAATCGGCTAAACGCTTCTCAATTGTCAGTAACTGCTAAAAACGAAACAAAACAAAAAAACCTGAAATAAAAACAGGCCCAAAATAAAAAAGCAAGAGGTGAGAAAGCCTATTATTTGTTGAATTCACTTGTTAAATTGTTGATGATTCGCTGTCAATTTTCGTTGACGATCTTCACCCATTTTATTTCGATTCTGCCGATTGATTCTTCCATGACGCACTTTAGTCAATCGCATTGTAGGCGATTTTAATGATATTTACTGTCAGTCGCTGAAAATAGCCAAACGCTTCTCAATTGCCGATAACTGCAAAAAAGAAACCAAATCAAAAGAACATGAAATAAAAACAGGTACGAAAAACAAAAAAAACGAGAAGCAAAAATCTATAGAACAGAGAAAAACCAAATTTTAAACTGTTTGTCACACTAAAATCTCAGGAGTATTTAAAAGGACCAATTTTTATAGCAATCGGTAATAAAGTTTCGTTATTCGTCACCAGATGGTGGAAAGTGTTAACGATCTCTCACTTGCCTGACTCATTTGAACTAATAATAATGCCCAAAGAGATGTTTTTTGGCACGATAATGGCAAATAAATTCAAAAGTAGTTTTTTTAATTTTCGCGTTAAAAAGAAAGGAGATCTTTGGATTCAGCGGTGTCACTAAAAGGTAATGATTAAAACAAAAGATAAGTTTTCCATTAGCTTTGGCAGTGAGTTGAAATTAATTTACAAGGAACTCAAAACTGTCCAGAAGGGAAAAACCGTTTAAATAAACTACTTTTCACTCTATGCCTACTAAATGTTTAATTCAGTTGTTAAAATGTTGATGATTTGCTGTCAATTTTCGTTGACGATCTTCACCCATTTTATTTCGATTCTGCCGATGCACTTTATTCAGTTGCATTGAAGGCTTTTTTAATGATATTTTATGTCGGTTGCTGAAAATAGCTCAACGCTATTTAAATAACTCTTAAAAAAAAAAAAAAAAACCAAAAGAATACGAAATAAAAACAGGTACGAAATAAAAGAGGGAGAAGCAAATTAAAACTCGACAGAACAGAGAAAAACCAAATTTTAAACTGTTCGTAATACTAAATTCTCCAGAGGTTTTAAAAGGGCCAATTTTTGACAGCAATCGGTCATACAGATCGAAGACGCCGGTAAAATAGTTATGTCATTCGTCACCACGAAATAAACACGAAATAAAAACAGGTACGAAAAAAAACAAATAGGCGAGAAGCCGAACTCGACAGAACAGAGAAAAACCAAATTTTATTTTATTTTTGTCATCGCAGATTGTGGCTTTATATCTAGCGACTCTCCATTTACTTTGGAAATTATCAATTTTTCAACAGAAGGAAAAAGGTGAGGAAGACATTATCATCATTAGTTTTTTCTTCTGGTATTGTTCGGATCACTAAAACGAGTGTCATTCTAGGCCTATTAGTTGTTTCATTCAATCGTTAAATTGTTGATGATTCGCTGTCAATTTTCGTTGACGATCTTCACCCATTTTATTTCGATTCTACCGATTAAGTTTACCCTGATGCACTTTATTCAGTTGCATTGTGGGCGTTTTTAACAATATTTGCTGCCGGTCGCTGAAATCGGCTAAACGCTTCTCAATTGCCAGTAGCTACTAAAAACGAAACAAAAGGAAACAAAACAAAAGAACTCGAAGTATAAACAGGTACGAAAAAAAGCGAGAGGTGAGAAAGCCTATTATTTGTTTAATTCACTTGTTAAATTCGATATCAATTTTCGTTGACGATCTTCACCCATTTTATTTCGATTCTGCCCATTTAGTTTACCATGACGCACTTTAGTCAATCGCATTGTAGGCGTTTTTAATGATATTTACCGTCGGTCGCTGAAAATAGGTAAACGCTTCTCAATTGCCAATAACGGCAAAAAACAAACCAAATCAAAAGAACATGAAATAAAAACAAGTACAAAAAAAAGCGAGAAGCAAAACCCGACAGAACAGAGAAAAACCAAATTTTTATAACTGTTCGTAATACTAAAATCTCCGGAGTTTTTAAAAGGACCAATTTTTACAGCAATCGGTAAAAGAGGAACGTTATTCGTAACCAGATGGTTGCAAGTGGTAACGATTTCTTACTTGACTGACTCATTTTAAATAATAATAATACCCAAAGAGATGTTTTTTGGCACGATAATGGCAAATAAATTCAAAAGTAGTTTTTAATTTTCGCATTTAAAAGAAAGGAGATCTTAGGATCCAGCGGTGTTACTAAAAGGTAATGATTAAAACAAAAGATAAGTTTACCATTAGCTTTGGCAGTAGTTGAAATTAATTTACAAGGAACTCAACACTGTTCAGAAGGGAAAAACTGTTTAAATAAACTACTTTTCACCCTAGGCTTACTAAATGTTTAATTCAGTTGTGAAAATGTTGATGATTCGCTGTCAATTTTCGTTGACGATCTTCATCCATTTTATTTCGATTCTGCCGATGCACTTTATTCAGTTGCATTATAGGCTTTTTTAATGATATTTGTTGTCGGTCGCTGAAAAAAGCTCAACGTTTCTCAATTGTAAATAACTGTTAAAAAAAACGAAACAAACCAAAAGAACACGAAATAAAAAAAGGGACGAAAAAAAACGAGAAGCAAAACTCAACAGAAGAGAGAAAAACTAAATTTTAAACTGTTCGTGATACTAAATTCTCCAGAGCTTTTAAAAGGACCAATTTTTGACAGCAATCGGTTAAAAACAAAGGGGATATTAAGATTCAGCGGTGTCACTAAAACACAGTAATAGTTTTTCATTAGCTTTGGCAGTGAACTGAAGTAAATTTACAATAAACTCAGAACTGTTTAGAAGGGAAAAACTGTTTAAATAAACTATTTTTAGTTAACACGCACTTAATTCTACACCAGATGGTCGCAATGGGACAATCTTTATGTCCTCTTATTGGCTCCCTTCGAAGTGAGGTCATAAACGTATAAAGATAATAGTTATTGGATTCTGAAATACTTCCTTATGCAAAATACTCAAATTCCAATTCTTCATTTTTATTGTTTGTGTCATCACGGATCGTAGCTTTATATCTAGCGACTCTCCATTTACTTTGGAAATAATCAAATTTTCAACAGAAGGAAAAAGGTAAGAAGGACATTATCATCATTAGTTGTTTTCTTCTGATATTGTTTGGATCACTAAAACAAGTTTCATTCTAGGCCTATTAGTTGTTTGATTCACTTGTTAAATTGTTGATGATTCGCTGTCAATTTTCGTTGACGATCTTCACCCATTTTATTTCGATTCTGCCGATTGAGTTTACCATGATGCACTTTATTCAGTTCCAATATAGGTTTTTTTTAATGATATTTGCTGTCGGTCGCTGAAAATAGCACAACGCTTCTCAATTGTAAAATAACTGTTAAAAAAACCAAACAAACCAAAAGAACACGAAATAAAAACAGGTACGAAATAAAAAGCGAGAAGCAAAACTCGACAGAACAGAGAAAAACCAAATTTTAAACTGTTCGTAATACTAAATTCTCCAGAGGTTATGGACCAATTTTTGACAGCACTCGGTTATACAGAACGGTGACGCTGGTAAAATAGTTATGTCATTCGTCACCACGTAATAAACACGAAATAAAAACAGCTGAAAAAAAAAACAGGCGAGAAGCAGAACTCGACAAAACAAAGAAAAACCAAATTTTAAACGCTTCGTAATATTCAAATCTCTAGAGTTTTTAAAAGGACCGATTTTGACAGAAATCTGTTATACAGTCTGATGACGCTACTAATGTCATTCGTCACTGTTGAAAAAAAAACCAAAACAAATGAAAACAAAACACGAAATGAAAACGAGTGCGAAAAAAATAGAGCGAGAGGGAAAACACGGCAGAAAAAAAATAAACTAAATATTGAACTATTCGTAATGCTAAATCTCCGAAGTCAGTAAAAGCACCAATTTCGACAGCTCTCGTTTACAACAGTCCAGTGACGCTAGTAAAATAATTACGTCATTCGTTACCCGATGGTTGCCAGCGTTAACGATCTCTTACTTGATTGGCTCATTTGAAATAATGATGTTGCTTAAAGACATATTTCTTTTCGGTACGATTATGGCTAATTTATTTAACATTAGTTTTAATTTACGCATAAAAAGCAAAGGAGATCTTAGAATTCAGCGGTGTCACTAGAACATAACGATTAAAACAAAAAATTCAGCTTTTCATTAGCTTTAGCAGCGAGTTGAAATTAATTTACAATGAACTTAAAACTGCTCAGAAGAGAAAAACTGTTTAAATAAACTATTTTTTGTTAACACACACTTAATTCTACACCAGATGGTTGCAATGAGACAATTTTGATGTGCTCTTATTGGCTCCCTTCGAAGTGAGGTCATAAACATACAAAAGATAATAGTTATTGGATTCTGAAATACTTCCTTATGCAAATTATTGTCATACCCTTCCTTTTTATTGTTTGTGTCATTGCGGATCGTGGTTTTATATCCAGCGACTCTCCATTTGCTTTGGAAATAATCAAATTTTCAACAGAAGGAAAAAGGTGAGAAAGAAATTATCATCATTAGCTGTTTTCCTCTCGTATTGTTCGGATCACTAAAACGAGTTTCATTCTAGGCTCATTAGTTGTTTGATTCAATTGCTAAATTGTTGATGATTCGCTGCTAATTTTCGTTGACGATCTTCACCCATTTTATTTCAATTCTGCCGATTGAGTTTACCACGATGCTCTTTATTCATTTGCATTATAGGCGTTTTTACAAATATTTCCTGCTGGTCGCTGAAATCGGCCAAACGGTTCTCCATTGCCCGTAACTATTAAAAAAAAAACAAAACAAAACAAAACAAAGCACGAAATAAAAACAGGTACGAAAAAAAAGAGAGAATTAAAGCTCAACAGAACAGAGAAAAACCAAATTTTAAACTGTTCGTAATACTGCAATCTCCAGAGTTTTTAAAAGGACCGATTTTGACAGAAATCGGTTACACAGTCCGATGACGCCAGGAAAATAGTTATGTTATATGTCACCAGATGGTTGCAAGCGTTAACGATCTCTTACTTGACTGACTCATTTGAAATAATAAAAACGCCCAAAGAGATGTTTTTTTGGCACGATTATGGCAAATAAATTCAAAAGTAGGTTTTAATTTTGGCATTAAAAACAAAGGAGATCTTAGGATTCAGCGGTGTCTCTAAACGGTAATGATTAGAACAAAAGATAAGTTTTCCATGAGCTTTGGCAGTGAGTTGAAATTAATTTACAATGAACTCAAGACTGTCCAGAAGGGAAAAACTGTTTAAATAAACTACTTTTTATTCTAGACCTACTAAATGCTTGATTCAGTTGTTAAAATGTTGATGATTCGCTGTCAATTTTCGTCGACGATCTTCATCCATTTTATTTCGATTCTGCCGACGGCATTTACCATGATGCACTTTATTCAGTTGCATTATAGGCCTTTTTAATGATATTTGCTGTCGGTCAAAGATAATAGCCAAACGCTTCTCAATTGTTAATAACTGCTGAGAAAAAAAAAGAAAGAAAACAAAAGAACAGGAAGTAAAAACAGGTAGGAAAAAATAAGCTACATGCAAAACTCAACAAAAAACAGAAAAACCAAATTTCAAACTGTTCGTACTACTAAATTCTCCCGAGCTTTTAAAGGACAAATTTTGACAGCAATCGGTTACACAGACCGATGACGCTGGTAAAATAGTTATGTCATGCGTTACCACAAAATAAACACGAAATAAAAACAGGTAGGAAAAAAAAAAAGAGCGAGAAGCAAAACTCTACAGAACAGAGAAAGCCAAATTTTAAATTCTTCGTAATACTCAAATCTCCAGAGTTTTAAAAAGAACCAATTTTGACAGCAATCGATTATACAGTTTGGTAACGCTGGTCATGTCATTCGTTACTGTCAAAACACGAAATGAAAACAAGCACGAAAAAAATAGATCGAGAGGGAAAACACGGCAGAAAAAAGATAAACTAAATATTGAACTGTTCGTAATGCTAAATCTCCTAAGTCATTAAAAGCACCAATTTCGACAGCTCTCGTTTACAACAGTCCAGTGACGCTAGTAAAATAATTACGTTATTCGTTACCCGATGGTTGCAAGCGTTAACGATCTCGTACTTGATTGGCTCATTTGAAATAATGACGATGTCCAAAGACATGTTTTTTTTCCGCACGATCATGGAAAATGTATTCAACAGTAGTTTTAATTTGCGCATTAAAAACAAAGAAGATCTCAGGATTCAGCAGTGTCACTAAAACATAACGATTATAACAAAAAATTCAGCTTTTCATTAGCTTTGGCAGTGAGTTGAAATTAATTTACAATTGACTCAGAACTGTTTAGAAGGGAAAAACTCTTAAAATAAACTATTTTTAGTTAACACTTACTTAATTCTACACCAGATGGTTGCAATGGGACAATTTTGATGTCCTCTTATTGGCTCCCTTCGAAGTGAGGCCATAAACGTATAAAGATAATAGT
The DNA here is from genome assembly GCF_964200805.1 of Pocillopora damicornis. Classification (NCBI taxonomy): domain Eukaryota; kingdom Metazoa; phylum Cnidaria; class Anthozoa; order Scleractinia; family Pocilloporidae; genus Pocillopora; species Pocillopora damicornis. The sequence goes on along the minus strand of NC_142674.1, from coordinate 12,585,540 downwards.
TATTGGATCCTGAAATACTTCCTTAGGCAAAATACTCGTCATACTCTTCCTTTTTAAAGAAAACAAAAGAACACGAAAAAAAAAAACAGGTAAAAAAAAAATGCGAGAAGCAAAACTCGACAGAACAGAGAAAAAACCAAATTTCAAACTGTTCGTAATATTAAATTCTCCAGAGATTTTAAACGCCGGTAAAGTAGTTATGTCATTCGTCACCACGAAATAAACACAAAATAAAAACAGGTGCGAAAAAAAGGCATAGGGTAAAATATGGATTGGAATATTTTTTGGACCAATTTTTTTGGACCATTTTAAAGGGGGAGCACACCATTAGTACTGAGGGAGGGGTGGGATGAAGTCTATCAGTACTGAGAGAGGGGTGGGAGACAGAGTGTTATTACTCAGGGAGGGGCGAGAGACGGACTATTACTACACAGGGAGGGGTGGGAGGTGGTTGTAATAGTAAATTCTACTGGTTAATGGAGCTTTTACTCGATCTTACAAACTATTTTAATTGTATTTTCGACTGAATTTTGTTTTTCTAAATTTTAGCGCTGAGCCGGGGCGTTTCTTCATTTTTTTGTCATGCGAAAGCGAAACTGTTACGTAAACACTGGACTTTAATTTTTATTGAAAATATTGCGTTTACGATCCTCCACTGTTGAGTTATGCGTGCGCCTTTTGACTAAACTTGTGCACCATCAGTTGCTTCACGTTTCCCATTGTGTATTCAGTATGTAATTACTAAATTTATCTATCTTTCTTTTGTCATTGATCATATCAGGCGAGATCACGGAATTTCCGGTCCTTACCCATTAACTTAGCAGCATATAGAATTCACAAGCGCCATCGCAATTTTTTAGTTTATACCTTTACTATATAAAATCATCAGCGAATGATTTCGAAGAGGAATCCGTGTTCTCGAATCGACCAAAAACACTGCTGTACTTGCAAAATGGGAAAGCGCAAATATCGATTTCATCTGTTTCGCAAACAAAGGAGTTAATCACCGGTACCGGAAACCGCGACCAGGTATTACTCGCGACTCCCCTAGGTTTGTTTTCCAATTTGCCCGGGCCGCTGCCGATCACTTCTTGCGCAAAAACCTACGAAACCTGCGAAGTGGAACTATTGTGGCCACTGTTGCTTGCCGATATTTTCCGTCGGCAAATGTAAAGTCCAGTGTTTACGTGGCAGTGTTGCTTTCGCATGGCAAAAAAGTTAAAGAAACGCCGCGGCCCAGCGCTAAAACTTAGACACACAAAAATTCAGTCGAAAAACCAATTAAACCAGTAGTGTTTACGATAACAACCACCTCCCACCCCTCCCTGCGTAGTGATAGTCCGTCTCTCGCCCCTCCCTGGGTAATAACACTCTGTCTCCCACCCCTCCCTCAGTACTGATAGACTTCATCCCCACCCCCCCTCAGTACCAATGGTGTGCCCCCCCTTTAAAATGGTCAAAAAAAACTGGTCTAAAAAACTGGCGCAAAAATGGTCCAAAAAATAATTCAGTCCATATTTCCCCCGTGCCCGAAAAAAATAGAGCGAGAGGGAAAACACGGCAGAAAAAAGATAAACTAAATATTGCAATGTTCGTAATGCTAAATCTCCGAAGTTAGTGAAAGCGCCAATTTCGACAGCTCTCGTTTACAATAGTACAGTGACGCCTGTAAAATAATTACGTTATTCGTTACCCGATGGTTGCAAGCGCTAACGACCTCTTACTTGATTGGCTCATTTCAAATAATGATGATGCCCAAAGACATGTTTCTTTTCGGCACGATTATGGAAAATGTATTCAACAGTAGTTTTAATTTGCGCATTAAAAACAAAGGAGGTCTTAAGATTCAGCGGTGTTACTAAAACATAATGATTAAACAAAACATCCAGTTTTCCATTCGCTTTGGCAGTGAGTTGAAATTAATTTATAATGAACTCAGAACTGTTTAGAAGGGAAAAACTGTTTAAATAAACTATTCTTAGTCAACACTTACTTAATTCTACACCAGATGGTTGCAATGGAACAATTTTGATGTCCTCCTATTGGCTCGCTTCAAAGTGAAGTCATAAACATTTAAAGAATATAGTAATTGGATTCTGAAATGCATTCTTATGCAAAATCCATGTCGTCCTCTTCCTTTTCATTTTTTATTATCACGTAACGAGGTTTTATATTTAGCGCCTCTCCACTTTTTGGGAATGACCAATTTTTTAACAGAAGGAAAAAGTTGAGAAAGGTATTATTATGATATCACTTGTTTTCTTCTGGTATCGTTCGGATCACTAATACATGTTTCATTCTAGGCTTATTAGTTGTTTAATTCAATTGTCAAAGTGCGCTGTGTATAATCAATTTTCGTTGACGATCTTCACTCATTTTTTTTTATTCTGCCGATTGAATTTACTATGATGCACTTAGGTCAATTGCATCGTAGGGTTTTTAATTTTATCCAATTGCTTATAACTGCAAAAAAAAACAAAACAAAACAAAACACGAAATGAAAACGGTTACACAAAAAAAAAACAAACAAAAAAAATGCGAGAAACAAAACTCGACAGAAAAAAGATAAACTAAATATGAATCGTTCGTAAATTTGCTAAATCTCCAGAGTTTCTAAAGCACCAGTTTTGACAGCTATTGGTTACAACAGTCCAGTGACGTTAGTAAAACAATTATGTTATTTGTGACCGGATGGTTGCAAGCGCTAACGATCTCTTACTTGATTGGCTCATTTGAAATAATGATGATGCCCAAAGACAAGGTTTTTTTGGGACGATTGTGGCAAATGAAAGCAAAATAAGTTTTCCATTAGCTTTGGCAGTGAGTTGAAATTAATTTACAATAAACTCAGAGCTGTTTAGAAGGGAAAAACTGTTTAAATAAACTATTTTTAGTTAACACGCGCTTAATTCTACACCAGATGGTTGCAATGAAACAATTTTGATGTCCTCTTATTGGCTCGCTTCAAAGCAAAGAAAATAGTCATTGTATTCAAAAATGCATTCTTATGCAAAATCCATGTCCTCTTCCTTTTTATTGTTTGTGTTACCACGTAACGAGTTTTTATAACTAGCAAATAACCACTTCGTTTCGAAATGATCAGTTTTTCAACTGAAGGAAAAGTTGAAAAAGGTATTATTATCATATTATTTGTTTTCTTCTGCAAGTATCAAAACTCGACAGAAAAAAGATAAACGAAATATTAAACTGATCGTTATACTAGAATCTCCAGAGTTTCTAAAAGAACCAATTTTGATAGCTATCGGTTTCAACAGTCTAATGACGCTGGTAAAATAATTATGCTTCTCGTCACCAGATGGTTGCAAGCGTTAACAATCTCTTACTTGATTGGCTTATTTGAAATAGTGATAATGCCTAAATTTTTTTTTGAGCACGATTACGGCAAATACATTCAACGGTAGTTTTATTTTGCGCATTAAAAATAAAGGAGATCTTAGGATTCAGCGGTGTCACTGAAAGGTAATGATTAAAACAAAAAATAAGTTTTCCATTATCTTTGGCAGTGAGTTGAAACTGTTTAAATAAACTACTTTTCATTCTAGGCAATAGCATTGGCAGTGAACTGAAATTTATTTACAATTAGTTTAAAACTGTTTAGAAGGGAAAAACTGTTTAAATAAACTACTTTTCTAGTCAACACTAAATTCTTCGCCAGATAGTTGCCATGGGACGATTTTACCGTCCTCTTATTGGCTCGCTTCGAAGTGAAGTCATAAACATTTAAAGAAGATAGTTATTGGTTCTGAAATACATTCTTATGCAAAATATTCGTTATCTTCATCCTTTTTATTGTGAATCTCCACTTTGTTTGGGAAGGCTTTTTAATTTTATATGTTGTTGGTCGCTAGAAATAAATGAACGCTTCTCAATTGCTGATAACTGCTGAAAAGACAGTCCAGTGACGTCAGTAAGCTAATCATGGTATTTGTTACCAGATGGTTGTACGCACTAAAGATGTATCACTTGATTGGCATTTTTTAACATAATAATGATGTCATAAGTTTAAATTGTGATGGACCGAAAGAATAATATGCTTTTTTGAAGATTGCTCGTCGAGCTAGGAAAAAATTAAAGCTACATGATTATTTATATGTCTATAAATCATTGCTATTTATATCATCCTCATAAATGATATTTTTTTCATTATTACCAATATCCTCATCATTATAATTGTATAAATTCTCATGATTACCATTGTCTTTTCTATCTCAACAGAACAGTAACTGAGGATTTATTTTAGGAAATATGTAGCGCCAGAGGTAAATGCTCATTTGAAACGCGTCTAACTTTTACATTGATGTTCAACGGTGCTTTATCAAGTTTCGTAATAAATGTCCCTGTTATTTTCGATATGATTTTTTATTTTTACACCGAACAGATTGGTTATAAAATTCCAGTGTAACTTGTCTAATGCGAATTTACTATAGATGGCTCTGACGAACAAATAACACAACTAATCAAAGCGTGACTAATTGAAGTCCTATCCTCAAGTGTTCCAGTTCCGTTTGAAAAACGCTCCGATTTCATCGTTAGCAATGTTTTTATTCTTGCAGATTGTGCAAGCGTTTTGAGTCACTGCCAAGGTGCAAGAAAGGTGAGGTGCTCCTTTTTCATTGCCACTTACATGTTTATCAGAAGTCCTACAATATCACCATAGGTGGCGGTAAATTATTGATAAATTAATAACCCAGCGAGCTAAAAAATGAAAGAGAGAGAGAAATTCATACGCAGATCACACATTAAATTGATAAAGTTTCCAAAAATTTTGCGGATGTTCGAAATGTGCTTTTTGGTTTTTTTTCCTCTAAATTTGTAGCAAGAAAATTCAATCACATTGCATTGGGTCATTGAGCAAAGTGGTTTCGAAGATATGGGAGTAGAAGAAGATAAACTTCTGATTCAGTACCCATTTCGTGTTATTAGGTGTGGTCCGAGAATATTTGTTAGACACACCCAAAAAATTTAATAGCTTCCTTGGTGCTTGGGTGGTGATCGCCTATGTAGAGATATTATACATGCGGGTTCTGCCTACGTAAAATCTCGACTAAAATGGGCGGGGGGCGGGGGGCGGGGGGCGGGGGGCGGAGAGGGGGTAGTCAGAAAAGAGGGATTCAGGCGGATTTTGAAAAAACCTTGATCTTTAAGACAACTCATGAGATTTAACCTTGATTTCAAGTCCACCTTTAAATCAACTTTGAATTCAAAAAACAGTTCTTGCATATTCTGGGGACAACCTCGATTTCAAGAAAATTCGAATTTTTCACCGGTGAATAATAATTCACCATGTCTCACTCGTGAGGTCTGAAGAGGATGTGAATATTATCATCTCGAATGATCCTCATGTCACGCCATGTGCAGATTTTCAAATATCAATGTTGTATCTTCTCGCAAAAATGTTGTGGCGTGCCTTGATTTGTTCTTCTGTTAAAATCGCGCCTCTGTAAATGAGAAGTTATTTTATTAATAAGTCACGCTTTCCAGCCCACGGTTAATGATGATGAGCTGAGCATCCGAGAGGATGAAGATATGACATTCAACATTCCCTGAACCCGATGCTTTCCTGTTGATTCCGAGCTCAACCTTTTTTTTATTCACCAATCTCAATCCACTTCCATGAAGATCCTTGTCTCTCATACTCCTGAGATCGATAAAAAGAGCGAATCTGTTTCCAGCGTAAGTGTCTGTTGTATTTATCGCGCTGTTTTCCTTACCAAATCTTCTGAGGACACTGATACCCTCATTGATGATTGTGTCTAATCCCTTATCTACTGAGATTGTCTTGAGTGACGTGCTCACGCATGAAACTCTTTCCGATTTTTGTGGTTAGACAAGGCCTCATCAGCGAGTTCTTGACTGCGAGTGACTTCATACTCAAGCTAATTTTATTCAATTCATAGGCAAGCTGCGTCTTGTCAGATCCTATTAGAACATTACTGACAGGTGCAAGCCTGAGCTCGAAAAAGAGTTCATCAGAAAGAGCTCTTGGGAAGAATCTATGATTCTTCAGAATCTTATGATGGAGTCCAATATTTGTTCTGATAAACAATCGAGCTTATTCTCATTGTCAACTCCTGATTTCTTCTTATCTTCAGCATTGCATCTGATCTTTCAAAGGTCAACAGACTGAATAACTTCTCTGAACATGCTCGCCCTATCATCGTCAGTAAAGGAGAGGTCCTCATAGAGCTTGCATAGATCATAAAAATCATTGTCCTGTGCGATTATTTCTGCGAATTTCATAGTCAATTTGTCAACAAGAGCTCTTGAAACATTGTCCACGATATAACTGTTTGCGTGACCACTAACTGCCGAGTCAAAGATAGGTTGAAAAGGTCCTGGCACATGGGCATCTCTGTTGTTATGCTTTGGAACTACACCTTTTACATAGGGCATAAACGCTGTGGACTTGAACTACGTCACAGGCCTTCGGCTTGGGGAGGAGTTTCCTGTTTTCGTGACCTTCTGTACAAAGGAAGAGGGAAAACCGTTAGAAAAAAGAACTGATCACTGTCTCTTTTCCTTCATGACTGATCATTTTTTCGCGAGACGCTTCGCCCGGTCATGCGCTAAGTACTGATTTGTGTGAGTTGGTTTTCTGTAGACACTGTTGGTCAGGCGTCTGTATGGTTCCCTCATAACTGACGAGTCTTTCCATGGTGAATCGGAAGGTAGGTTGCTGACTGTTGAGGTGCTGTAAGAGACAGTCCACATAACTGCGATCTAGGATGGTGATGGTTTCATCAACGTAGCGCTTCCAGATCTTGGGTTTCTGTGTTGTGGATTCTATTGCTTGTTCTTCAAATACCTCCATGTAGAGGTTTGCAATAACTGCTGAAATCGAAACTGCTGAAATCGAGCTGTGTATTGTCAATATCCGGTAAAAGAAGTTATTGCTGATCGTGGTGGCAAGTAATAATAAACTGTTTAATCGTTTTTCTCTCGATGTAGTCACTTGAGATGTAGGTGGCGACGTTTCGATCGCCGTGATACAAATGGTAACGCGTGAGCAGTCGACCCCATCGCCTGATAAAGACAAGCAGTAAGCAGCCGAAACGTCGCGATCTACACCTCAAGTACTTACTTTTCCCTACTATTAAAGTGAGGAGGGGAGTGGGAGGGGCACATATTTGAGGGTATGGGTCTTATTTGACATTTTGGCCCCAAAGGGTGAGGGCTTATTCGGGGGAGGGCTCTTATGCAAGAGAATATGGTACTTGAAAAATTCCAAAGAGTGTTGATCAAACATTGCACCTTTGCAATCTTTAGTTACTTTAAGATAATTACAAGGGAACTTGTCGGAGATGGTATTACCATGATCCTTTGAAACTGCCACAAATGTGTTTAAATTCGTTTTCAGCTATAAGCTTTGTTTGAGTCCTTGTCAATTCTACACACTTTTGGTCCGTTCAGCTTATAACAAGATGGATTTTGAAAACAAAAAAACATTAATTTCCTTCAAATAAATATGCTAATGTGAACAGTTTCAAGCTGAAAATTGGAGCTTTCTGTCGGCCACATTCATCTAAATTTGCATACGTGTTTTCTCGGTAACTATTCATTGGAAATTTGATTTCTCAAGGAAATAATATCTTTAAAAAAAAAAAAAAGGAAATTACTCCAAGAATTCAGTTATAATTTCAATGATTTTTATTACCAGTTGTTCTTTTCTGTTATCGGTGGGGATGATTGATTTGCTGACCCAACAGTCGGAGAATTACTTAATTTATTCCTTACCTAAACAAGGAACGATTTGACGCCCTACAATCCCTTTTTTTTAATTAATTTTTTTATTACTTTTTGTTTCCATGAAGATTGTCATGAATCCTCGGGCTGTTCTATTGCTCACACTGGTGGCCGTTCCATGCACATCTGCGAGTACGTTACCCCGTTGTTTTGTATGTTAAATTACTACTTTAATCATTTCCAAGGAAATAAGTTTTTCAAAAAAGCACAGTCTAACGGTGATGTTCTGCTTGGCTAAGGCATCATTAAACATAAAAGTTTCACTTATGTTATCGGCAAATTGACAGAACGAAAGCATAACAGCATACTACGGAGGATAGCTTTATTTTAGAATGTCATGAAAAATACATGTAGGTCAGTACATTTAGGGAAAACCATTTTGCAATAAAGCAAACTCAGAAGTATGGTGTCATTGAGAAAATATATCCGGCAAAGCCCACTCTAAACTTTCGTTGGAACCTTCGTGAGAAAAGAAAGAAAACCATGGAAAACTATATCTCAATAAGAAGTTTATTTTATGAGAATTTAGTAAAATTAAAAGGGTAAACAGAAAGAAATGACCGAACGCTACTCCGTCGAAGTTAAAAAGTTAACAAACGTGATCTCTAATGAAATGTAACTGCACAGTGTCAATCACAATATATAAATATATTTTTTTAAAACAAAAAAAAACCAAAAACTTTAAAAGTAAGCTGCGAAGTGCCCTTTCATATCACAAGATTCTCAACCTTCACAGTCGAAGTGATAGTGTAAAAATATATAGTTAGTGTCAACGATTGTTCACGATTCGTGTGATTCTTTTGATTATCTAGTAACTTGTAAAGCCGATCAGTTTGCTTGTGCAAATCAAGAAAAATGTATCCATGCGTCTCTACGCTGCGACAACTACAGGCACTGTAGCGATGGATCAGATGAACAATGCAGTGAGTATTGTACATTTTTTTTACATTTGTTGTAGGCTTAGCCTATCCCACTCCTAAAGTAATGTCAAAATAAGTTATAATAACAAACGCTTTTTTGAAAAAAAAAAGAAAAAAAAAACGAGGAAGAAAAAAGAATTGTTTACCGAGAACCCCACAACTACGATAACATCTCCAGAACAGGGAAATATATATATAATCTTTGACGCACGTTACATGCAATGCATTTCAAATCCGTCTATCTTTGGATATAGAGCTTTAATGATATTGACAAGATTCTTGTGATGGCTACAATCACTTTAACAACGAATGAAATAAAACGAAATTTGTTGAATGAGGCAGTATTAATTTATGCGATGTATTGAGCTATTTTATCGTTGATATATTAATTTGAAAATAATAATTTTAGAAATAGAGTCATCCATTGAATTGATGATGATGATGAATTGTCGTCGTCCATGGTAAACGACATGTAAATTTTTCCGGAAAAAAAACAAAATTACAGAGCTTAGTGGTATTGTCATAATACTAGTAAACCATTTCAATAAGTTTTCGTTTTTTTTTCATGTTTCACCTGGACGCATCAGCTGGCCGTAAGTACTTTAAATTCAGACTGTGATCTATTTGTGTGTCGTCTCAGTATGTACTAATACAATAACAGCATTAACCAACTGTCGTATAAGTTGTTTTTAGTCTTTTTAAGAGGTTCACATGTAGCCATCAGGGACAATTAAACATGATTGAAGTACGAAAAAGGGTTTTTTATCGGAATAATGAAAAAGAATGAGGCATCATCATCATCATCATCATCAGGTCGAGTTTGCTCGGTATTCCATGACACGCTCCCTCCACCTTTCTCTGTCTTCCATTGCAATTGCTAGTTGTTCAATTCTACATCCTGTGTCATCCATCAATTGGTCAATGTAGGTCTTTTTTTGGACGTCTTCTCGGCTGATGTCCATGTGTTGGCTTCCAGAGTAATGCATTCCCTGCTGGTTCTTGTTTACTGAAGCATAACAAAAGAAAATTCAGCTGATTTCCTCCTGCTTGATAGGGAGGATAAAAACAAAAGAATTAAATCCAACTAGTTCTTCTTAGATTTCATTTTTTTTTATAATTTTTCCTTTGCCTTATTTCAAGAAAGCTGATCGAAATTCGTGGAAACTCTATTGACCGTAGTATCGTGTCCCGTCCTTTTTCCTTATCAACCCTCTTTTAATTCCCAAATGCCCTTTTTTAAATGTCTTGCCTTTTCCTAAAAAATGTTATAATTTTAAGCCCTTAAACGTACGTAAAAGTTCATTCATTTTTGAACAAAAAAAAAATAGAAAATAAAAAAAGGCAAGGCTAAGGGTAAGCAGCAACCTTCTACTTTCTGAAGAAAATGTGGGTTAAATTTAATAAGGTGGCACGGCTGTAACAACAGTAATTTGATAAAAATAATCAGATATGTCGTAGAATAGGCTATTAGTCGTGGTAAATAACACTTCAAAGGGATATATAATTGTTTGTCTCACGATGTGGTCACCTCGGTGTGGATCGCGACGTTGTGACTGCATTCTGTCAGTTTTCTTCAGGAGATGAGGTCGATTGAGTACGCTTCACCTATGTGCTTTTGAGCACAGCAAAACTATTTAACGGATAAAAAACTCGGTAGCCTCCATTTTTCTCCAAAACAATATGATAAATATGATCTATTTGTCCCTAGACATGGTTGTTCTTCGAAGCTCACATTTTTCGAGCTTTGCCTTCAGAAATCTGTTTATTCTCGAACAAACCATGTCCGCGGACTAACATCCAAGACTATTTTAGCACCAAAAGGAGGCTAATGGTTATTAATAATCGGAGAGTCAAACTGAACGTTGCATTGTGCACCACCATGTCTTGACTTTCAGTTTTTGGTTGTTTATTTCCTTTGTCTTACGAGCAGAGGCTCAATGTTGCATGTCTTTCAATAAGCAATCATTGGGTGAGCTTGAGCAGGATAAAATAGATTATGAAAACGAAAACCCATCGAGGTCTGAGTTTTTAACACAGACACAAGGTTTGATGATTTATGATCTCATGCGAAAACCAAATAACCCATTTCAGAATCGTTAAGTGGCTGCGTCGAATTCTCGCGTGGGAGCGAGGCTAAGTGCTCACTTAGCGGCGCGAAAATATAAGTGTTGTTACGAATTTATAGAAGTTGTAACACAAAAAATAAGAAAAAAAATAAGACTTACCACAATATGGTTCGTTGCTCAGAAGCTTTGTATCGGTAGACTAATCGTAACCTGGAAGACCTGTCTTTCTTCGATTTCCTATGGACAAACGATTTTCTGTTTTAAGTTGAAATTCTGCCGTAGAGCTGATAGCAAGTTCGAAGAAGAGCAAAGGGAGGAAATAACTGGCGAGGAACATAACTTAAGGAATTATAACGAGTATTCTGCTAATGATTCTCATTGAAAACACTCAACGGTTGACGTGTCTTAAACGGTTATGCAACACCAGCAACATTTCAAATCCACGAAAAAACTGAAAAAAGAATGAACGTTGAGATAAAGGTACTGAAAAACCATCTTCGCCGAAAGGGTCCTATGTCAAATAAAAAAAATTTAATAAAAATGTAAAGTGCAGCGATATCCAACAGTGGCAAAACGACCAAGACGAGTTAACTCGGTTACGCCAGGAAATGAAGCAATGCAGCATAAACTGCAAGAAAAGCCTACTACAAACGAAAATTGTTTGTGAAGGATGTTTTAAAAAAACCATGAATCAGTTAGGTTCCGTAATGGTATATCAAACATCTAATAAAATATACTAGGACGAAAGAAACTTTTGAGACTTGAATAGGAATCTGTTATGACTCTTGTGAGTTTAAGACTTGGGTAAAATGGGGAGGCGCATGGCCGAAATATTTCCTCCGTCACAAATTACTCGTTCTTTCATTACCCAGCCGTGCTCTTTATGTAACATTCATATTACTCCTCTGGCAAATTAAAGAGGAAATAAGAAAATATCGTTCTCATTCTACCCAGGGAAGTTGATCATAATATATTTTTATGAAATGTTGATCAAAGAGCTATCCTTACCCTAAGTGTGGAGAGCAGGTAATTTATTGTTAACAACTGGGTTGAAACGTAAATTAGCCACCATAAAGGGTAAAAAAGCTGACGTTTCGAGCGTTAGCCCTTCGTCAGAGCTCTGACGAAGGGCTAACGCTGGTGGTGGCACTCTGGTCATAACAGACATACCACGTTGCTTAAAAGGACACAAAAACAAGTTAAAATAGGTTGCAGTGTTTATATTTACAAAACAACACGCACACACTCAGAAACAATTCCTGCAGTTTCTCCCGAAATTTAGTATACGGAACCCGATGAACTAACCTTCTTTCTGCAAATTTGTTTACGTCATTAATGATGTTACGCTCTTATGGACCACAACGGTTTTGAGCGACAAACTCGACATTTCCTTGCGACCATTAAAATCAACTGGACAAACCCAGCTTGATATATTGCGTGAGTTTTAAGCGGATGCAAAAATCGAGACAACAATTCGTTATGACACAATTTGTCCTTTGATTTTGTCAAGAGAATTCTGGTTTTGTCTGCTATTGCAGATAGCCCAGATAGGCACTTACGAACCAATTTTTAGTTAAATAATAGCTCGAGAAATTGCAAATATATTACTCATGTGATACGTATCCAACTTAAATTCCAAAAAACTTCAAAAACATCTCCAGTCAGTCTGGCTTTCTCTTACTGCCTCACATTTTTCCTTGTGCTGTGGCTGTTAACAAGTACCTCCACCGCATTTCTAATGTTTCTTTAAGTGTTCAGATGTTTAGAACATACCAATAACTGTTACATCTTTTTCCATATCGTGGTCAAAGTGACCGTAAAGAAACAAAATTAACTTGTAATCGAGGATTTCGCTGGATAGCTGGTAGTACTTCGAATAACTCGATACGTCGTCCCAAGAGAGAAATCAGGGCTTAAATATCCAAAGCCACTCCAATCTTTGCTTTCCGTGAATCAAGTAAACCTTTTTAAAAGTTAAAATTCTCATTAAAATGAATAAACACTAACTAATTTTGGTTTTAATTTGTAGAACCATCGAAACAGGCCATATGGCAAGAGGAAAAATTTGCACAATCACGTCACGCAATATATCAAGTTGGGTTTGTCCAGTTGATTTTGATGGTCGCAGAGAAATGTCGAGTTTGTCGCTCAAAACCGTTGTGGTCCGTAAGAGCGTAACATCATTAGTGATAGAAACAAATCTGCGGAAAGGGGGGTTAGTTCATCGGGTTCCGTATACTAAATCTCGGGAGAAACTGCAGGAATTGTTTCTGAGTGTATGGGTGTTGTTTTGTAAATATAAACACTGCAACCTATTTTAACTTGTTTTTGTGTCCTTTTAAGCAACGCGATATGTCTGTTATGACCAGAGTGCCAAATTTTGTTCTTTAATTTTGATCTTCTCCACACTGTGCATAATTCATGACATGATATTTCAACGTAAATTATCGGGAAGGCGCCTTCCGATCACCTTTGTCTACTTTGTAAGTCACGCAAGCGCGCAAGCGTTACGACCGATCCCGTTTACGCAACGTTTTAGGACAACTCGGCATCTAATCTCCTTCAATTGCTGTGAAAACCTAAAATCCTCAACGTAGAAGATAAACGAACGAAGTTTGAACTGTCAAAAGGAGATCTTGGTCAATTTTAAGAATCATGCAAATGATCTTTGACACGAGCGCAATTTAGCAAACTCATGGATCTGCGTTGTTTTTTAAGAAGTTGTTGGATGGATGAGGCAATCCGGACCTCATTGGTGTATTAACTATGCACTGATATGCCTTTTCAGCCTGATTAACGCCTGCATTTTGAGAATTCTTTCATCGGCAAAAAATAAAAGAAAACCTTTTTTCCGACGGGAAGTCGAGAGGAGCGCTCTTAGCGAGAGCGGCACTTAAGAGGTTCTGAGGTTCTCGACTGAGTGGTCATCTTTCCCAACTAAGTAGTCATACAAATGTGAACTCTGGTATTTTGCCAAATTTTTGAGACCAAGAAACCCCCCCCCCCCCCAAAAAAAAAAAAAAAGGGATGAGGAGGTTGCCCCTTGTTTGTGGGAGCTTTTTCTCCAACTTCCACTCAAAAGATTCCACGACCTCTTCGATTTTTTACACATTTTTACACAACTTTAAAACTTTCAGCCCTTCTCTCTTCTCTTATCACTCAGCTGAATTCTCCTATCGGAAAGATATTTTCTCAGTTTGTCTACCTTAATCGCGGAGAAGTTCGAAGTTTCTGCGAACGGTATTGCTATGTTCACCAAGCTTCTTTGGGATGTGATAAATTTGGTACCAGTTACACGCACTTAACAATTCGGAAATGAGTTATTTAATAATTGCTCTATTACATGCATATTTCGAATAATCTGCAAAAAGAGAATATTTCTCTCTAGCTTTGCAAAAAATTTGAGAACACTAAACGGACGAAGTTCTAAGAAACTAGGCAGTATGTAATATCCTGAGTAAAATATCCGTTGCAGAGATTGCATTTATTATGCTAAATAAGCACGCTATCGTATATTGATTGAGTTAGCTCTCGACCAATCAGACTTTTCATAGTCATTTTAATGTATCACTATTGACGTTACTCGCATATCTATACAGGAAAGTGTGAGAACTATGAGTTCACCTGTGGAAATGGAAAGTGTCTCAGCAAATATCGTCGTTGTTGGGAGGGAAATGACTGTGGTGATGATTCAGATGAACAACAGTGCCGTAAGTGTGTTTTTACTAACACTTCTGTCTTATATTGCAACCACCTTTCCTCTGGGCTGATAGTTAGCAGTGCATTTATTCAAGTCAGCCTGTACTTTACATGTCAAGATACAAACAGATACTCTCTTTCGATCTCTCCCTTTTTTCTTCAAACATTAACGAAATCATAATAGCAACTTTAATATGGACCAAATAAGAAAAATGATTTTTGTTCTTATTGTTGTTACTACTGACTACATAGTATGCCTTGCTCCACTTTCCATTTGAGTTGTTCTTTGTTTTGTTTTGTTTTGTTTTCCTTTTCCTTTTTTTTTTTTAATTTTGTATGTGTTTATTTTTAACTGCAATTGCAATGAACAAGTCCTGGTCACTCAATGCTGTATTTATTTGTGATTGTTTTCTTCTTTTCTCAATTTTCAAAAAAATTTACACGGAAACACTAGCTCCGCGTAAGTATCTTTTGGATATTTCATTGACTTCCTCTCCTTATAGAGCGGTAATTTTACTTGCCATGTAGGGGAAGGGGAAGAGAGAGGGGGTAGGGTGTGGATAATTTTGTTTGTGTCATTTCAAATTCAGTTTTAATTTACAATTTTCATTTTCCCTTTCTCATAGCGGTTGTGTCCAAATACCAAAAATCTTTGCAGGAGTTGAGGGTCCCCAGTAGGTTTTCCAGGATCCGGGATTGGGCTTATTGCAGGAGCGAGATGCGGGATTGTCACTATGAACGGCACACGAGAAGCAATTTTAAGGGGCGGGATTCGGGAAACAATAATCTAAACGCACCGAGAACCGGGCCATCCGTTGACGGGAATTTATAAAAAGATTGTTCTACGTCAAAGTCCTAAAAAGCCAAAGCCTAGCTTCCCACGCAGCCTTTTTTATGAGATCGTGTTTCACTTCTTTCCACAAACGCGTTTATAACCTGGTGAGTCTTACGACCATAGAAGTGGAGAGTGCTCATTCAGTTGTGCATTTATTACAAAGATCCACTTTGATCGGTGTTAATTTACGCAAGAAACTTTGAAAATGCAGACAAAAAAGCCTTAGAGAGGACAACCCAGTAAAGGGTGTATTATTTTACAAATTCAAAGTCTTTGTATCCTGCACCCGAACTTGCCATGATCCTGTCGGCCAAACCGACATACCATTCAAATAATATCACCTGTACCAATAGCACCATAGAATATGCAGAACATGAAGGACTGGGCGCAAACATTTTGGTGTTGCGGTGCGTCAGATGGAAAAAGCTGGAACTCTCCCGTCGTACCTCGATTAGAGAGAAATTCAGCCATGTCAACCGCTCAGCTTCGAACTGTCTGACCTCAGGGAGCAGCAAAGAAAAAAAAAAGACAGACGAAGAGGAAAATGAGATATTAGAGTAAGATTCCCTAACAGCGATGAAGAATCGAATGAGCCATTTCTGGACGACGAGACCAGATGTGATGATGGTCACTCTATCTTTGGAACGAGAGACTCATTATCTCCGCGGAAGATTTTTCCCGCTTTGGAGGAAGTATTCGCTTCAACAGCAAAATTGTGTTCAGTTGACTTTCGTAGTTTCCCTTGTTATGGAAGCAATGGGATTGCCGTCACCTTTTTTTTTGTTTTATGCACTTATTCGTCTCTTGATACTGACCTGTCTTTACTTATATGTTTATCCGAGATCGAAGTTAGAACGGAAGGAAATCGTCTCCGTGACTGGCGTAAGTTATTCGTGCAAAACTTTGAAAACTTTTAAAATGAATGGTATCGTTTGGAGAGAGTTAAACTTACGCCTCGCGGTGAGCAAAGACATCAACAGATCAGTGCTGGTAGAGAAGATCATCACCCATCGTAAAAGTCCCTTTCAAGTTGAGCGAATGGACGAAGAACAAAAATTTATGATCGGGATCAGGATTGGCCGGTATAAACCGTCGGGATTACGGGACTTAAGTCGGGATCGCGCGATTAAAGAACCCTATTGGGGACCCTTGGTGTTTGTTCATGATATGTAAATCAGAATTCGAAGTATTAAAGTTTGACATTAAGCATAACATCAAGTTCATTTTAAAACTGAACTTATACATGGGAGATTTTAGCTTTAATTACATGTTTTGCATCAATGCAATAAATACTTCGACCCTTTTAGAGAACTGTAATGTGCGTAGCCAGGTTCCCAAAAGAACGAAGGAAAGAAGGGAAGAAGGGGGAGAGGGAGGGGGGAGGGGAGAGGGGGAAGTGGAGATGGGATAAATGAAAAACTCAAATTTCAACAGTCCCTTCTTTCATCTCCGTTATTGACGACTGACCCTTCCTATGTTTTCCATGACAAAACCATGTGAAACCCCCCCCAGAATTCTCCACCCACCCCTCTTTCCCCCCAGATGAGTGATGGTGACTGGTCCCTGATTTGTGGTTATCGGTAAACTCGCCCCAAAAAACCCCTGTGTGTTCACTTAGTTAATCATTTATTCATTGTTTGTCCTTCATACTTTCCTGTAACTTTTTCGGGACAAAGGTAATTGAACTTTTGTCCAAGCGTAGAAGCTACCTTCTTGGAGAATTTAGGCGTGTGGGATTCACATTTGTTTTACAATCTGTTTTTATCTGTCTTTATAAGCAGAGTCTTGAGTACGAAATATCTATTAAAAATGACTGATTTCATTCTATTTTGATTTGGTTTTTTAACGCTTCCCCTATATCATACATTTAACGTTGAAATTAAGTTTCAAAAAATGAGGCAAGTTAAACCTGTTTATATTTGCCTGTTTCGTATATAGTGACCTTGCTTTTAACTACCTGAGCCGACGATCAGGACAATAATATCTTCCCAGGTTTACAGCAAGAAGAGAAGTTCTGGCAACAAAACTTACATAAATTCTCCCTTCTCTAAAGCAGAAGCCAAAACATTTGAAACAACATGCTCCTCTGTTGCTAAGGCGTTGATATCGACTGTGTACTAACCGGTGATTTTCCTTTTCTTTCCTCTTTCTACGTTTTTAATGAACTGCTCCTCGGAAACTACAGGAAGTAAGTGGTCCTACAATTTCATAATTTAGATGTTATCTCTTGCATGTCATAATTATAACAAAGAAGCTGTTAACCACTTCTAGCTGCAACCTTTCTTTGCTAACTAAACACTACTAGCGGCATAAGAGAAGATCGGGAAGAGGAATCTGCCTTTCGGTCTGGAAAAAACCCATGGTATCAGATAATATGCCCAGGCCAATACCTTTATTGATGGAGAATTATATTTCACGCACTACTCAGGAATCTTTCAATTTTGCATTTCACCTGTTTTGAACAATGGAACAATAGATCTTTTTAATTTTTCGCTGCAAGGAAAATCTCATAACACCACGATCATGGGGAAAAAAACTGTGGTTATAATCCACCAATTGTTCTTTGTACCCGTTTTAACATTTGCATCCGTCTTACATGGGAGACACTCTTTTCTTGGCAATTAGAACTGAGTCATTTTGTTACGCGAGTAATCTTTTAGAGGAAGGGTAGCTCGGAGACCAAACTGAACTCAGGGTTGTCGGAACAGCAACAAGAAGATTTATTCTAGAGAATGAACGTAGTTTCCACGAAGTTAAACTCTTACTTACTCGGCCACCGCCAAACTGCACTTAATCTTGATAAATTCACACGACCTCCGCCAACTTCAATAAATACTGCTTCGTCACACTTGAATGAACACGCTATAGTCAAGCTCTCTTCGCTTGTGAAAACTGGTTCAAACTTCGGTTGGACTCGCCTACTTATATACTTACAGAATAAATATCTAGAACTTTCTAAATTGTCTAATTATAGAAAGAATACAAAATAAACCGCTTTACGAAACGCTTGCGCAATACACTAAAATAAACAAACTATGACCTCTCGCGGAGCTTCTATAAGGTCACAAATGAATAAAGGGGTAAGTTTCTAAAGAAACTGTGGTGCTGCGCCCTTCATCAGAGCGACAATCGCTCTGACGAAGGGCTAACGCTCGAAACGTCAGCTTTTTTACCCTTTACGGTGGCTAATTTACGTTTTCAACCCAGTTGTTAACACTAAATTACCTTCTATAAGGTCACGCTGTCACGCATTGCAATTTTTCGTAACACATCTTTGTTTCCTTTTACATCATTAATTAATAAAATAGTCTTAGAGCATCGAATTGATATGTTTGATCAGCTTTACATAATCGATTAATTCATTTTTTTGCTCACTTATTATCAATAATTTCATTCTTTTTTTAATTTACTCTCCCTGAATTAATTTTCATTATTTTCTTTCTCTATTCATGCACTGCCTATGTCAAATTAAACAGCCTGTAAGTGATGAACTCAATTTAATGAGGCAACTGAATTAAATAACTTACTTAATAGCAAAATAATACAACACAAAAGTGTATAGTAAACAAAACACAGTGACTGATATAATATATGTGACCCTCCACGGGATTCGGGGAATAAGATGAACGCACGCATACGGTACGCTCGCGCGCTAAAAGAAAAGAACTAGCTTTTAATACTACTTTGATTTACTGAATTTTCCTTGAACCGATCAAGTGTTTTAACGCCTGAACTCTACTTATCCCAATCTTTTTCTCTGCTGTCTATGTCAACCATGCTGGATGAAATAATCACATCAGGTGGTAAGTGAAAACGTAAAAATAATTGTTTACGGAATCATAGTGATACATCGAGTCCTCCTTGGTATTTAAAATGTTTTCTACGTTGTTCTCTCTCTCTAAGCTAGGATTCTGACAGACAATTTTTGGACGGGAATCTCATGTTGTTTTCGTCCTTTTACTTTTTGTTGATAACGATGACTGTTAACAGGAAGTACTCATCGATTAAAGAATTGGATGCATATGCAAATTTACTTATGTAGGAAGGTGATAAACTCTAAGTTATTGATTCAATTTCGTAATTTGGGATAGAATATAATAGATTGTCTGATGTGAAGTTTTTATATGAAATAATTCATATTTGTACTGCGGTTGTAGATGAAAGTGAAATGTGATCATCGCAGTAAATTTTCCAATTTAAGCAATTGGAAAGAAGAAGCCTGAAAAAAAAATCAGGACTTCAACGGGATTCGAACCCGTGACCCCCGCGATACCGGTGCGATGCTCTACCAACTGAGCTATGAAGCCACACATTGGGAGCGAGGTCAATTTATTGAGCTCATATCTTCCCGTGCAGTGAAATGATGTGAAGTTTTTATATGAAATAATTCATATTTGTACTGCGGTTGTAGATGAAAGTGAAATGTGATCATCGCAGTAAATTTTCCAATTTAAGCAATTGGAAAGAAGAAGCCTGAAAAAAATCAGGACTTCAAAAAATCAGACAAGAAAAAATCAGGAAGTCCTGATTTTTTTCAGGCTTCTTCTTTCCAATTGCTTAAATTGGAAAATTTACTGCGATGATCACATTTCACTTTCAGATTGTCTGATCTTGAAAATACGTTAGCGAGGTGACCATCAGTTCGGTATCATTAAGTAGTTTTGAGGGAAGGATTTAAATTTGCAGCCAAATGAAAATCAACTTTAGATATAGCCTCGCTTGAATGCGCCCCTCTAAAGGCATTGGTATCGCGAAACTAACATATTGAAACAAATGTCAACGAGATTTTCTGATGAAACGATTTTTTATTAAACTCTAGAATTCGTAGATGTTTGAATTACAAGTGAGGGTTAATGTTGGGTTAGGGAAGGGGTAGGTGGGCAGTTGCCCAGATACTGATATTGATCCAATCATTTCTTAGGCACGAACTCTTTCAACAGAAAACAAGAATGGCAACCGAGCGCCATGTTCATTTAAACACTGAATAGAAATGATCGTGTGTTAAAGTTTATGATGAGATTATCTTTCAGCAATTTCTCCCTCAATACTCGTTGCCAAGTGCCTTTTACGATTATGACGGTTATTATTATGATCATCATTCCTGGATAACTATGAAATTTACTTACTTGAACACATGCTGAAGTAACATGACATCAGTTAAGATGACTTAACACGCCAACCCTACATGATTATCGCTGGTCACCACTATTTTATTTCTTTGATCTGTCCATCAAAATTCTCGTCTTAGAACCAGTTTCATGGCTGGCAGTGAAAAACATAGGTAGCTTAAATCGTGCGGTAGATTTGTCTGTTTTGTGTATTGCGATAACCGGTGAAATTTTACGTAATCGTTGCTTTTAAGTCCACGAACAGTCACAAATATGTTATTCATCGATCATACGTAAATTTCTGACATATAAAAGTATCATCATCGATTGCTATAAGTCAATTGGTTTTCGTAATAACCATTCGCGAACTTAACAGAACTGGAAAACTGATTTATTCGCTGTAAAAACCCCGTATACAATTCACAGTGGAGTAAAACAGTCACGTTAAAGTCGCGCACCGAAAAAAAGCTTAAGTTAGCAATTGCTATCAATTGATTGAATCAAATTGGTTTCCGCAATATCCAGTCGGGAATGATTTATTCGCTGTCGGTGACCATTGACAAACTTCAATGAACGCCTCAGAACCACTGTTGCGGAATATTTGTAAAGAGCAGAAAAGAATGCAGGGTCGAGGTTGATTTGGTGTCAATTTTCTCGGAAAATTTTCATTGCTTTGTTGCAACTTTAAACAAGTTCATTGAAACAACATAATGTCCGTATGTAGAAGATAAATCTACATTATAATTATTAATTGTTATCACAATTATTATTGTCTTTTTTCGTGATCGAAGATAGTATCGTACGTTGATGCAAAAAATAACTTCGGTATGTCAAGAAATTAAAGTTTGTTAGGCAACAATATGTTTTAGTAAACCAGTTATATGTACATGTTAGGCATCAATGTTTGAAGTTTAAGGTGGATTAGTTTTTTTAAATAATCCTCTTTATGTAAGTTATGTCATTAGGTATTTTAGTAACTTTTTAATGTGTTTTTGATTGCTGTTCATTGATCTCTAGCCCAATAATCTAAAATAAAGAGGAATGTTTCAATGTCTGAAACAATTTCTTAGGTCATGAATTTAACCAATTTTAATTAATTTTTTTTTTACATAAATTTTCTATTTATTTTTTAACTAACACTTTTTGTTACTTTTCTTTTCCCCTTTACTGCTCCATACAGCATGTGAGTACTGTTTTAATAATCTAATCGAGTTGGAGAAATATTGAATAATTACAATTTTCAAATCAATTTAGTTCATTTCCTCATCATTATCTATTTATCCTTTTATTGTCTTTCCAATTGTTCCTCATTACCTTCCTGACCCGGTTACAATCAGGCCGTAAGTAACCATTATTTTTTATTATCCATCTTGGGTATTTTAGCTTAGATTGTTTATAAAAGTTGACTTGGACAATGTTATTACCAGTTATTTTTTTAATCGAAGTATTTGATTCGATGTAATCTCAGATCCTGATCACACACAATTAAGACAGGTTAAGGTGCAGAAGATCATCTGTTGGAAAGTGAAATTGATTTGACCAATTTAAGAACGGTTTTTTTTTTCTATAATGCGTGCGTAGCACCATTCGGTTGTGACTTTTACAGATTTCTTGGAGACTAAGTCAATATTTAGCATTATTTTTTTTAGAGGGCACGGTAACGAATCCTGCAATCTAACTGGTTCTTTACCCGGTCAGTATTTTCCTACCTCTGCCCACAGGCCACGGTACTTTCCTCTCCGTTTGCCTAATGAAGAGGTAAATCTTCGTACATGAATTAATCGTCGATGAGAGTGAATAATACTTTCCGTTCGATCATCGACTGTTTTTGAAGAAAATATTGTCGTGACAGTCCTTGCCAAACTAGTTTCGTTGTTTTTTAAAAGTGTACATGCGCTCTTTTTTTCTCTTACGCACTCTCTAATTGACAGGTGTCAGATTGTGACAGATACTTGTAAAAATAATGTTTCAAAGTTTGTTTGGAAGCCTTTTAAATCACCTTTATCGTTACGCAAATGAAAATGTTTCGGTGAAGCAATTTGCATGACCTCTATTTTAACTACCATTTACTCGCCTAAAAATTGTTCAGTTTATCTTGCCGTATTGACAGCCTTAAATCATCCGGGTTCTTTTGGAAAGAATTTCGTTAAGTTTAAAAAAAATGTTTACACACATATGTTATTTATCGGCCAAGGGTCAGTCCGTATGGTGAAAAACTGTGACCTACGGCCTCGGGCAGCATTTTCAACACCTCAGAAGTCATTTTCAACACCTCGGTCAAAGTTTTTCACCATACGGACCGACCCTTAGCCGACAAATAACATATATTTATTCAGGTTACAATCAAACTCATCAGGGCGTTATAACCTATTCATTGTAGAGCGTTTGTTTGGTTGTTACTGTTTAATCTCAACCCATTTGAATTTACCAAGGCCTCTGAATCGTATTTTCATCCATTTCAATTCGTATATATCTGGTCTAACACCATTACTCCGTTCCTTTCTTCTGATCACATAGGGTCAGGCTGAAGAATATTGCGCATGATGCTTGATATTTTTTTGATAATCCATGAAAGACCCCCTATTAATTTAGTTCTCAAAGCTCCAGTGCTAACGAAATAAGCCACAACGTATTTTAAGGAATTAACTAATAAACAACGCGGGATGTTGGGAGAACACGCCGGCCAGATGAGCCAAGACTGCAATTAATTTATAGCTGAATTAAAGTAACGGCATTGAAATTGTGCAGAAATTGTAAAGAAAACTATCGAGACACAGCGATATGCAAGCTAAGGACACAAACAATAACGTCCAGTGATGAATATTTCAATTTGGCCATCGAAAACGCGATCTTTGCCGCAATAATTTTCCTACAAATGTGATTGCGATCTGATAATTTTTACGGAAAAATTTTAAGGTTTGCAAGGCTAAGAAGTAGTATTTTGATATTACCCGAAGCTTTCTCAGTGAATAAAGGTCATTGGTAGAATTTTAACTTGTGAAATTAATTCCTCGGAGAGGAGTTAACTCAGTTAACTCCCATGACAAAAGTTGAAAATAAAAAGACAATGACCTCGATCGAGTCGTGAGCACTGAATCAAATTCCATCCAGTTTTCGTTCTTTTTTTTTCCTATTTTTTAAATTTTTTTTATTTTTTTTAACACACGGTAAACTATTTTCCCATAAGTGAATTTGTGTCTATTGCCTCAGCTTACATTAAAGCTTTCCTCGAGTCCTCGTTTAAAGTAACAGAAAGTGCTTAAAACACTTAGACTTGGCAAAATTATCGAATGAAACCTGAAATAGCGGACAACAAACGGAATTACTGTTAAATCTTGAGTGCACATGCACTTTTGCGAGAAGTTTTTTTTCTTATGCAAAAAGTCCGATTAGTTTGTCGTTAAAATTTTCTTGAAGCAAAAACATGCCAGCTTTTCCTTCTCTACGAGCAGCTTAGAGAATTCTAGTCGAGAACCACGCGGCGGAAATTAGGGCTTAAAAAGGGAGCAGCCAGTTGGTAAACTGCATTTTAAATGAAAAAATTGATAAGTTTCAATAAATAGAATCTTTCTTATTATTAAAATCTGTGAGTTCGCCCCTTGAGGCGCCATTCTATAGGAAAGGAAGATGATTTAGTTTTCAATGGGTATACAGGCAAATATACAATAGTTTTTTGTCCAATCAAAGCGCGCTTTTTGTATCAGTTAAGCTTTGACATAGTTTCCTTAAAGTAGGAAGAACTGTCTGCCTCATTCAATCATTACTTAAATGAAAGTACCAAGTGTCTTTCAAGAGCCAAATGAACTTTAATTCGACTAGGTTTGGACTTGTGTACCGTAACTTAAATGTAGTAGTTGTTGTTGTTGTTGTTTTTTTTATTTTTTTAATTTTTTTTCAACTGTACCCAATATTTTGATATAGAGGTTTGTCACAGCACTATTCAAGTGGCAAAATAAGAAGCCCGGTTGTAGCCCAATCAGATCAGATCAGCGGAACGCGCAAACCGTAGCGCAACTTCCTTGGCCTCCTTACCGAGAGTGAAATTAGTTAGTTTCCCCAATAATATAGTTAACTAAGAGTGATCGGAACACATGTTACTTTTCTTTCTTTCTTTTATCACCCATCATGGTAACAACCAAACAATTGTGTTCTCTGCGTATTTTTCTAATTTTTTTTCACGGAATCAATCAAAAATAATATTTGTGAAATAAAGTGGTTGAGAGTAATCTAATTTAATCGATTTTTAACACACCTACCGAATTTAACACACCTACTGGTAACAAACAAACTCGTTATAAGGTATGTACTTACGTACTTTGCTACGTATCTATTTGCAAAATTTGTTTTAATAAAACGACATACATATAGGTCATTAACGTTGAAGTTATGAGAAAATAGATCACGATTGAGTTTTTTTCACGTAATCAGTCCAAAGTAATATTTGTGAGATAAAGTGGTTGAAAGTAATCTAATTTAATCAAAAGGGAACGAACAAACCCTAACTGGCCTCCTTTCCAAGAGTAACATGATTAAAAATTTCCAGTCTACCATTCTTGAGTGATGGTGCGCTTATAAGTGTTTTTTTCTTTCTTTTTTAAAACACCTGCTGGTAACAAACAAACTCGTTAGGGGGTAAGTACTTACATACTTTGCTACGTATCTATTTACAAAATTTGTTTTAATAAAACGACATACATATAGGTCATTAACGTTGAAGTTGTGAGAAAATAGATCACGATTGAGTTTTTTTCACGTAATCAGTCCAAAGTAATATTTGTGAGATAAAGTGGTTGAGAGTAATCTAATTTAATCAAAAGGGAACTAACAAACCCTAACTGGCCTCCTTTCCAAGAGTAACATGATTAAAAATTTCCAGTCTACCATTCTTGAGTGATGGTGCGCTTATAAGTGTTTTTTTCTTTCTTTTTTAAAACACCTGCTGGTAACAAACAAACTCGTTAGGGGGTAAGTACTTACATAGTTTGCTACGTATCTATTTGCAAAATTTTTTTTAATAAAACGGCATACATATAGGTCATTAACGTTGAAGTTGTGAGAAAATAGATCACGATTGAGTTTTTTTCACGTAATCAGTCCAAAGTAATATTTGTGAGATAAAGTGGTTGAGAGTAATCTAATTTAATCAAAAGGGAACTAACAAACCCTAACTGGCCTCCTTTCCAAGAGTAACATGATTAAAAATTTCCAGTCTACCATTCTTGAGTAATGGTGCGCTTAGCCTTTAAGTACTTACCATTCAACTTACCATCCTTGAGTGATGGTGTTGTTTTCTTTCAACGTTCCTGGCCTCCTCTCCAATATAAACATGATTACTTTTTTTTATTATCATCATTATTTCTTTCATCTTTTTTTTAAAGGGTAGTCTACATCTAGTGATGAGACATGAGTTATAGGGATATTTGTACTTACCGAGAGTAACATTAGTTATGGTGTCCCTGTTAATATCCTTATGTGAGAGTGGTCTTAAGACATGTTTCTTGCTTTCTTGCTTTTATCATTTAACATGGTGGCAAACAAACTCATAAATGAAATGAAGCAGGGTTTTGTTGTCGTTGTTTTTTAAATTTTATTTTGTATTGTTTTCATTCTTTTATCACACATGATGGTAACAAACTAAGTCATCAGGTGGTATTTTGCTACGTATTTATTTCCATAATTTTTCAGAAGAAAAGCAAATCGAAATATGATCTTGTACATTTAGAAGACAGATAACGATTAATTCATTTATTTATTAGTTTTTTTGTTTACTACACTTTATGATAAACTGAAGAGAATTGTTTGACCGCTGTATTTTACCATAGTATCAAAATAATATGGATTATTTTGGGTGTTACTAAACTATGGATCAGCAGACCGTGGAACCTCCGAAACCTCCGGAACCTGCGGAACCTCCGAAACCCATATGTTTTCTTAAAAGAAAAGTAATCAGCTAAAAGAAAACTAAAAAGACCTGAACGCTGTCGGAAAGTTCGTTTTCGGGTATAAAAAAGAAAAATTTAAAAGATAAATATTTTCTTAATTGTGCTGGACCTTCAACTTTAATTGTGACGACATTTTCAGTAGTAGTACAAGGGTATGTAACGTCATAAGGAGTGATCAGCAGTCACCTAACTGAGCTCTAACGGTTTTGTACCGCGATATCCGAATATCGCATCATCCGAAGGCTCTCAGCAAACCTTTAGGCTGGAATTCATTGTCCATTGCCCATGATAAATTTTTCCTTACTCAAAAATATTCCAGAACTTTTTAAGGTTGAGAGCGCGACTGTTTATTGCCCTGCAAATCCTTATATCTCACTCATTGCGCAACGTGAACATATTTGTATATTCACAAATGCTCACTGTATGAGCTTGGGTTTCCTGTGTTGGACGTCAAGGTAGATAAAAAAAATCATATTTCTCTTTTAACGTTACATTCTTTACACCCGAAATCGAAATCTCGAACAGTGTTCAGGTATTTTTAGTTTCATTACTATTTTTATATACAAAAAAGTAATGGTTCCATAGGTTCCGTTGGTTCCGCAGGTTCCAAAGGTTTTACCAGTTCTACTGGTTCTGGAGTGTAGCAAATCTCTTTCGTTTCCAAATTTCAAGTTACAATTTTTCTCTTCCTCTCCTTCCTTTGTATTTTTTTGTATTCACGCGCAGCGCGCAGTATTTCAAAAATTAGCCAATCATGTCAAAGAACTCTAACCTTGACATCGGAAAACTGATATTTTTCGCGTACTTTTTATTTTATTTTATTCAATTAAATCAGAATGTTGCAAGAAAGTGACTAGCATCCTCACCGAGAATAAGGATCAATTAATCCCTCGCTCTTATCCTTATTAGGAGAACATTGAAAAACAAACAAACAAACAAACAAACAAAAACCAAAGACAGACCAGATTAGAAAAAAAAAACTGTAACTTAGCTTTCCTTTCTTTCTTGTCTGAAAATGAAGATTAACGATATCCACGCTAAGATCCTTTAGGGAATGTGCACTAATTAATCTTGTTTACTTCCTTTTACCACTCCGGATGGTAACAAACAAACCTATCAGATTGTAAGTACCCATCTGTTTTAATAACTTAATTTCGATATTGCCTTTTGAGCGGCCTCCGGGTTGTATTTACATAAAGTTGAATTTGGATATTTCCAGTTCTTTATGTAATTAAAATTGATATATCCAAATTAAATCATACACAAAAACTACAACCAACGGCCTATTCTTTTTAAAATTATATTAAGATAACTCAATATCTTCATACTGGGGAACTTATCTTCAAAAGATTATCCATTAAAAAAGTAACAAAAAGGCGGAACAGAAATTGAATAGATTACGTTGGACGCTTGTCACATCATTCTTGGGCAGTTGAATACTGTCGCAATAGCGTGGAATTTCTCGAAAGAAATTTAGTACCTGTATTTTAAACGATTTTTAGTTACATGCGCACACAGCCGTCATTCCAAGTTGTTATAGCGCTGGCAGTGCTCGTGGGCAATCTGAAGCCCTTAGCTCTGATTGGTTACCCGAGCGGGCAAGATAGGCCCATCTTGCTCCCTTGGGATTGCCCGACTAATAAAGCTCGTAAATTTTAGACAATGTTGGTGATGGAGTCGCAAAAAGTGGCAGAACGTAATCAAAACAAAAGAAGTAAAAACGGCTGTGGTGTGTTCATTGTGCCGCAAATATAGTTGGCTTCCTTTCCCACCTCTCGAAATCAACGAGTTATTCTTGATTTTTAGTAGACCCAAAGTTGTCGCAAAAAAATGTGGAGCCCTTTGAGCATGGGTGTATTGGATAAGTTTTGAATTCTTTTTGTATCTCTATGGGTGGTAACAAACAAACTTATCATTATAAAAGTACCCATTTATTGTTCTATTTATTTTTGTAACTTCTTGGTCTACTTGGTATTTCCGTAAGCTGAGCCCATCCAGCAAAATTTATCTTAACTTTGGGTTGTATTTTTTAAATGTAAAATTGAATTTCATTGACTACCAGTTCAGTTTATAACTTGACACATTACATTCGGTCAAGCTAAAGAATGTTATATAACATACCAAGGTATTCTCTGTAAGAGAGTTCTTTAAGCATAGGTTTAACTATATCACAATAATGTTCCACTGATAAGTCGTTGAGCTATGTCATAATTAATAGATGCTCTCTATCACCCAAATTTGTATCATTATTGAATAAGTTGCAAAAGTTATTCGAATCAATTACGGTTCTGGCAGCCTTACTGGAGCAACACAGAGAGTTGGTAAAATGCGGGGACTTAAGCAACTCTAAGAAGAGACTGTGCAGTTCTATATTAAACGCTAGGATCGAAAAAGATGATGATCAAAACGTCCATATGTTGAAAATTGGATAAAGGGGCAATGTGCTTTAACAGTCGATTTTCTTTTTCAACACTTATAACAAATCTTTGTTTTTCTTTTTCTTTTTCTTTTACCGGCATTCTTCAAAATCAATCGATCTCCAGGCAGTAAGTAACATTCAATGTATTTAGTTATACATATGGCAGAAATTTCTATGTATTTACAGGCCAGAAAGTATTTTGAATTGAGCTATAACTTTAAAACGTTAATTTCTTACTTCTTTAAACTTTTTTTCCCCCATTTGTTACCGGATAAATCAGTTGATAAGTTTTTACTTTCATTATCCAAACGAGCTTTAATCGATAACGCTTTTTACTCATTTACTCAGGCGCTCAAAGTTGGTGTCGGCTCAGTTCCAAATCGCCGTCAGAGGTAATAAGCATATGCATAGGGCAAGCTTTTTACACATTTCACATAGAGGCCTAAAGAGCTAGTCATAAACCATGTGAAAATGCTTTCTTAGATAGCTAGCAGTGCCCATTGGTGAGATGGAATCCTGTCAGTTGACAACGGAATCATAAAATAAAGAGCGATAGTGACCAGTCAAAACCAAGAAAACTTAATCGAGCACACGCCGTTATTGTTTGCATTCTTGATTCTTGTTGAAGTGAATTTTTTTCTGTAAAATAAATACTTTATTGACCAAGCTTGTTCAGTAATGATGGCTGGATATTAGCCTCGTTCTTGGCCTTATCAGTCCTCATGTCCTCCCGCTTGGTCAATAAAGCATGTGTGGAGTGGATAACATTTTTGCGTGCCTTACAACTGCCTCTCATTTTCTCTATGTAATCCATATGTTAAATACCGGTGAAAAATGTTGCAAGAAAGTGACTAGCATCATTACCATCGCCTGAACTCCCGAACTTTTGGACAGCCAGAGAAGAAGGCAATTTTAATTTCGGCAATGCAATTTATCAGTAATTCTTAGACAGTGATCACAACTCCAGAAGTGGTTAGACTATACTTAAGGTCCATTCGATCATTGTTCGCCATGTGGAGTTTTACACTTACTTAAAATAAATTTGTTCCTGGCTGTTATTGCTATAACTTCAACCTTGGTAATTTTACTTACCTCGATCGCATTAATTTACTTTTCTGAATACCAGTCGTATTGAGGAATAAATTTCTTCGAATTATTTAAAGTGTACTCAGTGCAAATGTCATAAAAGATTCAAATTATTTTGATTTTCACAATGATCAATCGAAAATGTGTCCAGCGGAAGTTTAATATTTCGTGATTAGTACTAGTAAACATAATCAGTTACCCACAATTGCCTTTTACTTATTATACTTTTTTTTGTGTGTGTGTTAATCCATTTGTTTTTTTTCTCTTTTCAATTTTCTTTTAATCTGTCGCACTGACCCACATTTCACAAATCAGGGCGTAAGTAACGTTTTCTTTGCTTAATAGCGATCAAACCACACTTTGTATCGGTTAATCGGCGTATTTAACCACTTAGTTTGTTGGAGAACACGACAGTAGTTTGTCAACCATAAGCCAGAGAAAAGTAACAAGTTATTTCAACGTTTTGACGTAAGAGAAAAAATTATAATGCAAAGTTACATTCTTCTTGCGCTGTAGATGAGAACTGTGTCTTATGAGTTAATGGTAGTTTGTGTGTTAATCCATTTGCTTTTTTTCTCTTTTCAATTTTCTTTTAATCTGTCGCACTGACCCACATTTGACAAATCAGGGAGTAAGTAACGTTTTCTTTGCTTAATAGCGATTAAACCACACTTTGTATCGGTTAATCGGCGTATTAAACCACTTAGTATGTTGGGAGAACACGACAGTAGTTTGTAAACCATAAGCCAGAGAAAAGTAACAAATTATTTCAGCGCTTTGACGTAAGAGAAAAAATTAAAATGTTAAGTTACATGTTTCTTGCGTTGTAAATGAGAACTGTGTCTTATGAGTTAATGGTAGTTTGTGTGTTAATCCATTTGCTTTTTTTCTCTTTTCAATTTTCTTTTAATCTGTCGCACTGACCCACATTTCACAAATCAGGGCGTAAGTAACGTTTTCTTTGCTTAATAGCGATCAAACCACACTTTGTATCGGTTAATCGGCGTATTAAACCACTTAGTATGTTGGGAGAACACGACAGTAGTTTGTAAACCATAAGCCAGAGAAAAGTGACAAGTTATTTCAACGTTTTGACGTAAGAGAAAAAATTATAATGCTAAGTTACATTCTTCTTGCGTTGTAGATGAGAACTGTGTCTTATGAGTTAATGGTAGTTTGTGTGTTAATCCATTTGCTTTTTTTCTCTTTTCAATTTTCTTTTAATCTGTCGCACTGACCCACATTTGACAAATCAGGGAGTAAGTAACGTTTTCTTTGTCTAATAGCGATTAAACCACACTTTGTATCGGTCAATCGGCGTATTAAACCACTTAGTATGTTGGGAGAACACGACAGTAGTTTGTAAACCATAAGCCAGAGAAAAGTAACAAGTTATTTCAACGTTTTGACGTAAGAGAAAAAATTATAATGCTAAGTTACATTCTTCTTGCGTTGTAGATGAGAACTGTGTCTTATGAGTTAATGGTAGTTTGCGTGCTAATCCATTTTCTTTTTTTCTCTTTTCATTTTTCTTTTAATCTGTTGCACTGAACCACATTTGACTAATCAGACGGTAAGTAACGTTTTCTTTGCTTAATAGCGATTAAACCACTCTTTCTATCGGTGAATCGGCGTATTAAACCACTTAGTATGTTGGGAGAACACGACAGTAGTTTGTAAACCATAAGCCAGAGAAAAGTAACAAGTTATTTCAACGTTTTGACGTAAGAGAAAAAATCAAAATGCTAAGTTACATTCTTCTTGCGTTGTAGATGAGAACTGTGTCTTATGAGTTAATAGTAGTTTGTGTGTTAATCCATTTTCTTTTTTTCTCTTTTCGATTTTCTTTTAATCTGTTGCACTGACCCACATTTGACTAATCAGACGGTAAGTAACGTTTTCTTTGCTTAATACCGATTAAACCACTCTTTCTATCGTTTAATCGGCGTATTAAACCACTTAGTATGTTGGGAGAACACGACAGTAGTTTGTAAACAATAAGCCAGAGAAAAGTAACAAGTTATTTCAACGTTTTAACGTAAGAGAAAAAATTAAAATGCTAAGTTACATTCTTCTTGCGTTATAAATGAGAACTGTGTCTTATGAGTTAATGGTAGTTTGTGTGTTAATCCATTTTCTTTTTTTTTCTTTTCAATTCTCTTTTAATCTGTTGCACTGACCCACATTTGACTAATCAGAATGTAAGTAACGTTTTCTTTGCTTAATAGCGATTAAACCACTCTTTCTATCGTTTAATCGGCGTATTAAACCACGTAGTATGTTGGGAGAACACGACAGTAGTTTGTAAACAATAAGCCAGAGAAAAGTAACAAATTATTTCAACGTTTTGACGTAAGAGAAAAAATTAAAATGCTAAGTTACATTCTTCTTGCGTTATAAATGAGAACTGTGTCTTATGAGTTAATGGTAGTTTGTGTGTTAATCCATTTTCTTTTTTTCTCTTTTTAATTTTCTTTTAATCTGTTGCACTAACCCACATTTGACTAATCAGACGGTAAGTAATGTTTTCTTTGTTTTATAGCGATTAAACCACTCTTTCTGTCGGTTAATCGGCGTATTCAACCACTTGGTATGTTGGGAGAACACGACAGTAGTTTGTAAACCATAAGCCAGAAAAAAGGAACAAATTATTTCAACGTTTTGACGTAAGAGAAAAAATTATAATGCTAAGTTACATTCTTTTTGCGTTGTAGATGAGAACTGTGTCCTATGAGTTAATGGTAGTTTGCATGCTAATCCATTTTCTTTTTTTCTCTTTTCAATTTTCTTTTAATCTGTTGCACTGACCCACATTTGACTAATCAGGATGTAAGTAACGTTTTCTTTGCACTCTTTCTATCGGTTAATCGGCGTATTAAACCACTTAGTAATATTGGGAGAACACGACAGTAGTTTGTAAACAATAAGCCAGAGAAAAGTAACAAATTATTTCAACGTTTTGACGTAAGAGAAAAAATTAAAATGCTAAGTTACATTCTTCTTGCGTTATAAATGAGAACTGTGTCTTATGAGTTAATGGTAGTTTGTGTGTTAATCCATTTGCTTTTTTTCTCTTTTCAATTCTCTTTTAATCTGTCGCACTGACCCACATTTGGCAAATCAGTTGGTAAGTAACGTTTTCTTTTCTTAATAGCGATCAAACCACACTTTGTATCGGTTAATCGGCGTATTAAACCACTTAGTATGTTGGGAGAACACAACAGTAGTTTGTAAACCATAAGCCAGAGAAAGTAACAAATTATTTCAACGTTTTGACGTAAGAGAAAAAATTATAATGCTAAGTTACATTCTTCTTGCGTTGTAGATGAGAACTGTGTCTTATGAGTTAATGGTAGTTTGCGTGCTGATCTATTTTCTTTTTTTCTCTTTTCAATTTTCTTTTAATCTGTTGCACTGACCCACATTTGACTAATCAGACCGTAAGTAACGTTTTTTTTGCTTAATAGCGATCAAACCACTCTTTCTATCGGTTAATCGGCGTATTAAACCACTTAGTAATATTGGGAGAACACGACAGTAGTTTGTAAACAATAAGCCAGAGAAAAGTAACAAGTTATTTCAACGTTTTGACGTAAGAGAAAAAATTAAAATGCTAAGTTACATTCTTCTTGCGTTATAAGTGAGAACTGTGTCTTATGAGTTAATGGTAGTTTGTGTGTTAATCCATTTGCTTTTTTTCTCTTTTCAATTCTCTTTTAATCTGTCGCACTGACCCACATTTGACAAATCAGGGAGTAAGTAACATTTTCTTTGCTTAATAGCGATCAAACCACACTTTGTATCGGTTAATCGGCGTATTAAACCACTTAGTATGTTGGGAGAACACGACAGTAGTTTGTAAACAATAAGCCAGAGAAAAGTAACAAATTATTTCAACTTTTTGACGTAAGAGAAAAAATTATAATGCTAAGTTACATTCTTGTTGCGTTGTAAATGAGAACTATGTCTTATGAGTTAATGGTAGTTTGCGTGCTAATCCATTTTCTTTTTTTCTCTTTTCAATTTTCTTTTAATCTGTTGCACTGACCCACATTTGACTAATCAGTTCGTAAGTAACGTTTTTTTTGCTTAATAGCGATCAAACCACTCTTTCTATCGGTTAATCGGCGTATTAAACCACTTAGTAATATTGGGAGAACACGACAGTAGTTTGTAAACAATAAGCCAGAGAAAAGTAACAAGTTATTTCAACGTTTTGACGTAAGAGAAAAAATTAAAATGCTAAGTTACATTCTTCTTGCGTTATAAATGAGAACTGTGTCATATGAGTTAATGGTAGTTTGTGTGTTAATCCATTTGCTTTTTTTCTCTTTTCAATTCTCTTTTAATCTGTCGCACTGACCCACATTTGACAAATCAGGGAGTAAGTAACATTTTCTTTGCTTAATAGCGATCAAACCACACTTTCTATCGTTTAATCGGCGTATTAAACCACTTAGTATGTTGGGAGAACACGACAATAGTTTGTAAACTATAAGCCGGGAAAAAGTATCAAATAAGTTAAACGTTTTAACGTAAGAGAAAAAAGTGAAATGTTAAGTTATATTCCTCTTGCGTTGTAAATAGGAACTGTCTTATTAGTTAATGGTAGTTGTGTGTTAATCTATTTGCTTTTTTTTCTCTTTTCAATTTCCGTTTAATTTGTTGCTCTGACCCTCATCTGACAAATCAGTGAGTAAGTAACATTTTCTGTGCTTAATAGCGATCAAACTACACTTTCTGTCGGTTTATCAAATTAGTTAAACGTTTTGACGTAAGGGAAAAAATTAAAATGTTAAGTTACATTCTTCTTGCATTGTAAGTAAGAACTGTGTCTTATGAGTTAATGGTAGTTTGTGTGTTAATCCATTTGCTTTTATTTCTCTTTTCATTTACCTTTTAACTCTGTTGCACTGACCCACACTTGAAAAATCAGCTGGTAGTAGCGTTTCCTTTGCTTAATAGCGATTACACCACACCTTGTATTGGTTTATCGGCGCAATGAACCAATTAGTATGTTTGGAGAATACGACAAAAGTTTGTAAATCACAAGCCAAAGAAAAGTATTAAAGTCATAAGTTGTTACGTCAGAAGAAAAATAGATTGTTGAGTTATATTTTACTTCCGTTGTAAGTAAGAACTGTCTCATGAATTAATGGTAGTTTATGAGCTAATTTATTCGTTATGGTTTCTCTCTTTTCATTTTCCTTTTGATGTTACACTGACCCACATTTGACAAACCAGGGCGTAAGTAACGTTTTCTTTGCTTCATAGCGATTAAACCATCACATTTTCGATCGGTTTATCGGCGCAACAAACCATAAGCATGTTGAGAGGCACCGCCCCCCTCCCTCGAATTTGTGTTACACAATAGGCGCCCCTCTTGAGTAAGCACTTTCATTCCAATAAGCGCCCATATTTAGTTTCAGTGATAGCATGCTCATCTTCCTTGAAATTCTCAATTAAAGCCCCAGTACAAAAACAACCATCTGCATTTTCTCAAGAAATAAATAAGCGCCCCCTTTCAAATAAGCGGCCACCTCTGAGGTAACAAAGGTAAATACGCACCCGGGCGCTAAATCGAATCATTACGATACTTAACCTTAGCAACAAGTGAGATAAGAAGCGATAAAACAAAACAAAAAATACATTTGTCTATTAGCCACGACAACTTTAAGGAATGTGCATCTCTAACTGATACATATTTTTTTAGACATGGTTTGATGCTACCCTGGTTCAAAGATTTTATAAATGTAACCGAGAAATGACAATTCATAGACCCAAAGTTTCGACACTCCCGTCTCGTGCCTTCATCAGGGTTGATCTAATTGCTGCGACAAGAGGTCCTTTTATATTCTCACTAATTACCTGCCTGAATGAAGGCACTAGACTGGGGTGTCGAAACATAGGGTCTATGGATTGTAACTTCACGGTTACATTCATTAAATCTTTTAACCAGAGTAGCATCAAACCATGTCTGATTGTCCATCTGGTTGCCTTGTGAACTTTAATATAATATATGTTTGTTTTTTTTTTTCTTGTTACCTACCTTAACTGGCAAACAGGTCGTAAGTATGATTTTTTTAATAGTAATTTGGAGGGTTTCAGTTGTCATTTGCCTGCCTACAACAGCAATAAAAATCATGTAGCACAACGTTATTTAGTCTTGGCAATAGTTTAAATTGCATTTTTTTTACTATCATTATTAAGAATAAATATATGAATGTGAAATCATAATTACAAATATACATGTCCTTTATATATATATACATGTTTTTCGTTTTGCTTCCGAACCTATGATTGGAAATTGAATTACGTTGTCTTTAACTGGGCTCTAATAAAGATTAGTATTCAAGGTGGAAGTTAAGCAATAAAAGATCCTGTATGATCCCGTTGACCAAATTGGTTAAAGCTTTAATGGTATGTGTAGTAGACCACAAAACTGAGATTTCATCACTTTGAAACTAAGAGTTAAAGTCATAATTAGATAAATGTTTTTGCACTAAACCAATCTGTTGATCAGAAGTTCTGGACGACTTACAAATGAATATAAACCCACTCGTTACTGAACTAATTTAATTCATTTGTTTTTCTGTTGACTTTTTTCATTTCACTCCTTGGCCTTGGTATTTGACGAAAACGGTTAGGACGTAAGTACAAATTTATATTTTAATCTGTAAGGATAATTTATTCCTGGTTTATGTCTTGATATGTTAATGGACTTTGACAGACAATTGTTACGTCGAAAGAGCATGTGTTCCGGGATCTTCCATTCACTGGTGTTCAAATAAACTCCTTGCTTTATGGGTTAAGTTGCTGGACATTATTTGGCCATGTATCGGATAAACTAGACCCGTGGCTTGTGGTTAGCTGTGATATGAATAAACATCCAAACACAGAGGAGCCCGTAATACCCATGGGAATTGTAAATTATATATTGCTCATAGTTTTGAGATTATTGAATGTGTATTTTCGCCTCATTTTCCGTTCTCTTGACCCGCTTATTTTAAAGTTTGTTGGTCCTCCCACACATGTAACTAAAATCACTTATTTCTCTTTCCCTTCAATGCTGAAAACTTAGTGGGTAAGTTTCCTCCTTTGGTTGTAAAAATAGCTACAACATACATTTATACGTAATGCATTTCCCTTATACCATGCTGATAAAACGAAAAAAGGAGCAAAGTTTATAGACGTAGTCTCTGTCTGGAGATTTGAAAAGGATCATTTGCTGC
The DNA here is from genome assembly GCF_964200805.1 of Pocillopora damicornis. Classification (NCBI taxonomy): domain Eukaryota; kingdom Metazoa; phylum Cnidaria; class Anthozoa; order Scleractinia; family Pocilloporidae; genus Pocillopora; species Pocillopora damicornis. The sequence goes on along the minus strand of NC_142674.1, from coordinate 12,548,469 downwards.
ATTTTCCGGGACAAAATCAAAACAAATTTAGCTTCGCCAACGTTTATTTACCAAAAGAGAATACTTTTTCAATTTAAAACTGAATTAAGAAATGCACCCTTTCCTTCACAAAATTTAACGTTTATCTTTTAGAGACATTGTCTTATGTCGGATCCTGCTCTGGGAAATAGACGCTAATACTCTCCTCAAATGGGGAAATAGATTACTGGAAACCGATTCTTTCTACGAAGAGAGTTAGAAATTTAGTTGTGGCACTGCAATTGGGCTATGCCATTTGTATCATTAACTGCACATCTTTTCTTATCTCGTCCTTTTTGCCTAGCAAAACCTGAAGGTAACTATCAATATCGTTCGTTCCTGTAACTAAAGTATACTCCAGTGTGTCAATATAAACTCAACAAGTGGTAATCTTATTGTGAGGTAGGGAATCCGCAGGTGTATATCAATGACCGTTAGCGATCGCTGATACTATTGAAATATTTTCATTGAAAACGATGTTAGTTTTGTGGGTAGCTGTGTTAGCATAATATGTAATGACAATAATTGATGTCTGCCTGCCAATACCAAGGTCCTATAATGAAAGACGTTTGTGTGATCATCATTAGATATCATTGATGTCGGTTGGAGCCCATTGTCTGTTTGATTTACAAAACCTGTTATCTGATAATTTACTTTAACAGAGAGCGTTAACGTAGCAAACAAAGCGCTAAGTTCAAAATAAATAAGTAAATGATTAGATTAATAAATGTCTTTGTTTGAATTATTTTTCCCTTTCATGATATTCTTTCCGGATTTATAAGCGGGTGAGTGCATGCTCAGTTGATTACATGTTTGAAGAGTATGGTGTGTGTAGCCTGTGGTGTGTATACATGGTTAAGCTGTTTATTTACTTATTAAATGTGCAATCTTTCTTTTCATGTTCGCCTTACATCCTCATCCTAACTATTAACAGATTGTAAGTAGGCATGTTTTAACTGTTATTTATCAGTAGGCATAATAAAGATGGTTCATCAAACGAATAATTCTCAATAGAAAAATGGAGGAAAGATAGAGTGTTTCTTTGTAGATCAGTATATCAGTGTGCATAGGCTAGCATAGAAACAAACTTTTAAGTATTACAAGGATTAAATTCCAACATCTCAGGCCTCAGCCATCTTCTGGTGGAGCTTTAACAGCAAAAGTTTAGAATTCAAAGCTGACGATATTGAAATTCTAGTTTGTTTCTTTAAAATGTTTTTGCACAGCCATCTATTTGATAAATAGAAAAAATTGGCATTTTCCCGGGTTAAATGAAAAATTCCTGCAGGATCTTGGGAGAACACGAATGAGGCGAGATCGGGAACGGCAAGGCATCAATCTTTTAATAAATAAGTATTTATTTTAGTATCCTTTATGGCAAGCTTCAGATTATGAAAGAGGGAAGCAAGGAAGTGATTTCACATATGACTCTTTTCCCACAACGTATCATTTTCAAAGGTTGTATGGCCTGGTCATCGTGGAATGGAGGCTGCAAAGAGTGCGGCCACGGCCAGTACAGGCAAAGAGTCGGTAAGTGACAAGACGAAAATTTCAGTATTTGTAACTCAAAGGTGTGTTTGTAGGTCTTCACTATTGTTTTACAGCTTCAAAAGACTGCATGTACATTAATAAGCTTTTATTGAAATGAAGAAATTCTTAAGTATTGATGGCAAAATAGACTGCATTTAAAGTCATGGGTATTACGCCTTGGGCAATGGATTGATAACCAAACATGTAGGTTTAAGTTGCATTGAAAAAAATGCATTGTTTGTCAGCTTCTCTATTCCCTAGGTGGACAATTTGGCAGAAAGTTCAATACTTCTCCTAAATAAATGGTTTCTCTGTATTAAAAAAAAAAAGGCTGACTTAGGCCCAATCATCATTACTTTTAAAAAATTATATAAATAACCTTACTTCTAGAATTCAACTGTTCCAGAACTCAGGAATCACGGCCTTGTAAATGTAAGTGGTTTCATCCATGAGGATAAAGTAAAAGACTGAACTAATTTCCTGTTTTAGAAATTGAAAAATGTTCCTCAACTGTCCTTTCATTAAATACCTCACTCTTCAAAACAACACTTTTTTTGCCGGAGTTTTATTATTTCTGATTAGATGCTATATTTACATTTTCTCTCGCAAAACGAAGGAAATTTTGTTCAGTCGTAAAACGAAAAGACTACCATTGCACCTGCTGCACAGCAGGCGCGATTTTGGCGAGCGAATGCTTAGTATTCTTAGTATTTTCTTATCGCTGCCATTTTTTATTTTTACAACAGCAGGGAGTTGGGGATGAGAAGAAACTTTTACGAAGGGGGTGAGCGACGGTTAAAAGAAAGGATAGAGGAGGGAATGGGCAATAGTTATACATTAATCATTACTTTCCTTTTCAAAAATAAAGGTCCTCCTGAAATTAATTCTCGGCGAGAGAAGTCTGTCAAACTTAATTCAACCCTTCAAGTGGATTGTCTTGTGAGGGGTTTTCCTCAACCAGAGGTGAATTGGACAAGAGATGGAAAGCTACTTAATACCACGAACAAGCTCACCATTAAACAAGTGACTTATGGAGACGCTGGTCAATATACATGCAGCGCTAAGAACAGTGAAGGGAAACGTGAAGCAGCTTTTCAGGTTACAGTTACAGGTAAATGTTAACTTTACTTTTTCTCTTCCGGTTACTCTTTTCATTTTCTGTTCTTTTTTTTTTTCTCTTATTTCACCTTTTTTGAATTTTGCTTCTTAATTCCATGGCCAGGTCCTCCTGAAATTAATCCTCAGCTCATCAATCAGTCGGTTACATACAATTCACCTCTTCAGTTCAATTGCTCTTTAAGCGGATTCCCCACACCTGAGGTACTCTGGACTAAGGATGGGATGAATCGCGGCAAAAAGAACACTCTCACGATTCCTCAAGCGAGGTTTGAAGACTCTGGCGAATACACATGTAGCGCTAAAAACCCCACTGGAAGCAAGAAATCAACCTTTTGGATTGAAGTGAAAGGAGGTACAGTTCTTATTCATATAAAGGAAAAAGAGTTATGGTTCATGATTTGAACAAATGTTCAATTTCGTTACTACAAAAATTCATAGGTGAAGACGATTCTCATATTGCAAACCAGATCTACGAGTTCAAACCACATAAAAGAGAAAGTTGATTAAGGATAAAAAAAATATTTTAATGATGCTTTGATGACATTTAAAAAACGAGTTTAGATTAACCGGTAAATTAAACATAATGACAGAACTTAGAGAAAACGTAGATTCTGATTGGTCAAAACACTATCGACTATTATCACGGTAAAACCATAGAAAAACTTTAAAATTTTGCTACCCTGCGAAATAAAGCCATACTAGACGATATCCCAGATTTTAAGTTATCGAAAGCCTTTGATTTAATGGAATAGAGGAGGACGCTTAGAATGCCGCGACAAAAACGAGAAAAATGTTATTTTCTTAACATTTATCAAGTTTTCTATTTATAAAATTTAGTTTAACTGACTGGTCGCGCCGTTTTAAGCTTTATATTTCACTTTCGCTGCATCCTAACAGGAATATGCCCATTTTTCACTGTATGAGCCAATGGAAAACCATTTTTGAAATGTTTTTCGAGGTTTTCACTTGAGATTCATGACTTCCTGCAGAGCTATAACGCCTACTTTGTTTTCTCATTTTAACGTTGGGTCTCATATTTATGCTGAAATTTTTATTTTAATTACTGAGCAGCGCCTAAATCATGTCACTCGAGGTTTTCTAAGGCCGAGAATAAAGGTGAGAACAGACTAGCACGGACTCCCCATATGGCTTTTGTCGTCGCGTCGCACTATAGCCTTAAAATTATATTTTTGCTCTCACGAGCGTGATTTTCCCTTTCTGTACAAGACGATCAGAGGTTTTTTAAAGATTGCTTCCAGCAAGGGCTGAATCCAATGTTCCATCGATATTCGTTTTAAATTTTTAACTGCCGAGTGGTACGTTGTAACCTTTTGGCTTTTGTGTATACGTAAGAGCCGATTGCGTAGAAGCAAAGTTGACCTTGACAGAGACATTTCTATGATGTTTTCTAGGTGCCCTCTTGCTTTGAAGCTTTGTTTGAATTTTAAAAGGTACTCTTCTGATACTTCTTTCGGAGAGCTCATTTGTTCTAAGCAATCTGATTGCTTGGCCTTCAGTGAAACTATGTTTTACGCCTGGTGGGTGGCATGTGGCGAAGTGCGTAAATTGAAAGGTCTCGGTCGGCTTGTAATGGGTTTTGATGTCCAAGTTGGATTTTTTGCGAATCTCTCTCCTTTAAACACTGTGGTATCGAGGAAGGTGGTTTTGTTCTCTGATATTTCGGCCGTGAATTTGATTGCAGGGTGGAAATAGTTAGCTCGTTTAATAAGAACTATCTACTTCTTCCCTGTTTCAATCTCAAAGGGAAAAAACGTCATCAATGTAATGTTTCCATTCTCTTGGCCTGGTTTCGCATTGTTGGATTGATTTCGTTTCAATTTTCGCCATGGAAATATTGGCAAATGACATTGCCAATTTTCGTTTGGGCCAGGGAAGTTCTCCTCATTGAATTAAAACAAATTTTCTTTGAAAGATTAAGCCAAGCATTTCCCTGAGGTAATGCGTTGGGATCGGTGCGTTATGGTCGTTGAGCTTTTCGTATGCTTCACATAGAATATTCGTTCCTTCTTCTTGAGGTATATTTGTGTACAAGCTAGAAACGTTCATTGACACTAGAATAGTATCTTTGCCTACCTTTGTTTTTTCTATGAAATTGAGAAAAGCAGTGGCATCCTTCATATAGGATTGTTGCAATTGCGCTATAGTCTGGGGCAGTGTCTACACAAAAGATGATTTTTTTCGATGGGGCCGTCGCATCCTGAGATTAAAGGTCTACCGAGCAGTATAGGCATGTGTATTATCGTGAGCTTATAGAATATTGGTATTCTAAGCGGATTAGGAGTTTGTGAAAGCCATTTGTTCGTCATGTCATCGATGTGTTTGCCCCGACGCATTCGGTCAATGATCTCACTAACCCTTTTCTGCGTGTTTTTCACCATCGGCGCTCTGAAAGGTTAGTCGCTCTCATGGGCAATAGAAGGCTGAACCGGTGGTATCCAGTTGGATTTAAAATGAAACGGATGTGCTTCTTTGTTTTATCCGTGAAAGATGTTTTGGAGGTGCACTCGTCTTGCAAATTGCAAATTATTCAAAATCTTGCAAGAGTTGTTGTCTAATTTTACATTCGTTTGTCACGGGTGTTGGGATGAATTTGAGAGATATGTTAGGAATGTTTCATTTGTCTCCTTTTCTTTGGCTCAAAGCCTATATTTTAAAGTGTGTCTACGCCCTTTGTGTCTTATGCTTTTTGTTCTGCTTCCGCTGTTAAAGCCAGATTTTTTAGAGTCAGAGAATATGTCATGTTACCGTTTCATTACTCGCACATAATTACACCACATTCAAAAGTTCCCGTATCAACGCGTGCTTGGGGTGTGAATAAATTAGTTCATCATGGCTGCGTATGTGCTTATTCTTCCTCAATCTAGAAAAGTATACTGCTTAACATGGTGTCAGGACCGTTTTTTACAGCGAACCAGCTTCTCGTAGACACAACTGCACCATTGAATAGCTTCTTCGGCAACATCTCAAACCTTCACCAACATTTCACAATTGCACTATGCCGAGGCACGGAAAGTCTATCCTCGATGTACAAGCCGTGCGACCAGACCGTGACAATAACCGTTACTGGGAGACCAGATTTCATGATTAATGTTTACTCGAAGGTTATAGAAATCCCGCTAAAAGCAGAATCACCGAGATTGAGGACCATTACATCGTCGCTAAGAGACCCTTCGAGTTAGCAATTCCTTCAACTGAATGGGACACCTTGCACATCGAAATCACTTCTAAGATATCGAACGATGATGCTGGAAAACACTGAGTTTGGCTTCAAAAAATCAAAGAAAATTACGCTGGTGCATGTAGTTTGATGCAAGACCGCTACCAAACCTCCATTTCAACGTAAGAAACCGTTATACGTACTGCTGTCGGGTGATGATCGTTTGGCGTAAACGCGCAAGAATTTAGGAGGGGTAAGTTTCTTTTCGGTCTCAATGAATCCTTCAGTCGCTTCCGAAAAGATGTATTTTACAGAGATGGCCAACGGAAACCTGAGGACCCCCCTTTCACCCCGGCGTTCGTGGTGAGTCAAGTTATATTGAAGCGGCACAACATACAAACAAGCTTTTGGCTAATTCCACCACAGAAGAACAAGTTCACTCTCCCACCTCCACGACAGCGCACGAATTGGTCAAAAAACCTCCGGGCAGATCAAGACCTGGAACGTTCCTTAACAGATATTGCTTTTTATGTGGCAGCATGCAGCAACACTACCGCGACATATTCCCAGCTTCAGGCCACACTTGCAGATGTTGTCACAAAACTGATCACTTTGCAGGCTTCTGTCAACAGGTTGCCAAAGAGAACGGAGCCTCTAGACCTGCCTCCCATACACCTACCCCACCGGGTCCCAGACGGGAATACATGAGATTGGTGGAACAAGAAGAGCACTCCTACACCCTTCCCGTGGAAGGCATACAGTATTAGAACTGCTTCACCCTCTTAAGCGGGTAATCCCCTAACACTGGCGTCCCTACAACGGCCCCACCCTCTGGGAAAGGCCATTTCGCCTGGCTTCTTTTGGAGGAACCAGTCTCAAACTGCAGAGTGCAAATTCTTTTCCAAATAAATTCCGCAGCCTCTTGCAATACTCTTCTATCCTGCTACTTTTCCAGCATATCCTGGGCCAAGATTCTACCATCCAAAACTGTGATTCCACCCTATGACAGTCCACCAACCAGATCCATTGGCCAACTTACCCCCCAAGCCAGTAAAGGTAACTTCACGAGTAACCTCACCTTCCTAGTCATTTTCACTGACCAACCAGCCTTACTCAGTACAGAGGCAAGCATAGCACTTGATGTGCTGACTATGCATGCGGACTTCATAATGAAATGCTCCATAAGTAACCCTCCCCAACCACTGCTGACTGAACCTGACAGCCATCAGGAATCAGCAGCTGGGCCCCCTTTACCACCCCCAGATACGTCTATGCGAGTCTGGCCTACACTAAGGACTTGAACTCTGGAACTCATTTCCAAGAACTGAACCTCACTCTTTCAAGGTCTGGGCTTCCTCAGCCTACCCGTCGATCTCGACTTGGATCCAGATGTCAAACCCATTCATGCCCCCATTCAATGTGAACCCATTTGAAAGCTGGATGCAATCAAAGCGGCCCTGGATGCGTATGAAACCACTGGCCAGCTAGTAAGGGTATCTCAACCGAGAGCCAAAACCAACCCCAACCAAACCGGGAAAAATACGGAGCTGCTTAGACCCTTCTTAGACCCTCAATAAAGCCATTCGATGTCCAAAGTACAGCATCTCCACCCTGGAAGAAAACATCCACTAGCTGCATGGAAGGAATAGATGTAAACAGGCAAACCATCCCTATGTCCTTAAGATCATCTCTGATTACCACAATGTTCAGACCATGGGGTTGCTACAGATGGACTAGGCTACCATTAGTCATATCCTCTGCATCAAAAGAACGGCAGCGCCAAATTCATATGGTACTTGATGGCCTCCTAAGCTTCGGTATTACTCACGGCATCTTAATCCCTGGCTGCAGCGTCAATAACATAGAAGCCAGAATCAACCACGACCGCAGCCTTATCGCCGTGCTTGAGGGATTTGAACAACGTCATGTCAAGGTAAATGTCAACAAGATGAAATTCCTTATTTGCAAAGCCACTTTCATGAGCCATGTTACCACTACAGATGGCCTCCAGCCCAACCCTGTCACAGTTAAAGCTATGATCACCATGCCCACTCCAACCGAAAAGCAAGCAGTGCGCCGATTCCTACGGGATATTAATTACCTGGCCAAATTCTGTTCCGAACTTAGCAGCGTCACCCAACTTCATTACAACCTCACCAAAGAGGACATGCCATTACTGTGGTCAACAAGGCACCAGGAAGCCTTTGATTCAGCAAAAGCCCTAGCCACCTGTGCAGCATGCCTGGCATACTTTGACGTAACTGCACCACTGATCCTTCAAGTGGACGCCTCGGACTATGGCCAAGGAGCTGCCCTCTTACAAACCATTAAACCACACAGTAGCAGCGCCCTTGACGAGTCTTCTCTACGACCCATTGCGTACTGCAAAAGGCCTAATCACTACCGAAGAGTGCTATACCTGGCTATTGTTGAAGCCCTCAACACATTCGAGGAATTGCTTTTAGGAAAATCCAACAGAGTCTATACAGACCACTAACTCTTTCAGTCAATCTTCAAGAAGGACCTCGCCTTAGCACCTAAGTGTCTGCAAAAGATGTTGCTTTTCCTACAGCGTTACAATTTTACCATTGTGTATAGAAAAGGTTCTCTCTTGAATTTAGCAGACGATCTATCCAGAACCCATGTCAAGACGAAGCCGTCAACCCATCCATGTCGGACACCTTCCCAGTGTTTCACGTTCATCTTGCTCGCTTGGACCCCAACCCACTGGCCCTCACCAATACCACTCTCGAGTTATGTTTTTGCTCTCAGAAGCGTGTCTCGATAAGTTCATAGCAAACCCTTCGGCATCGCGCCAAATACCAAATTAATGAGTTTACCGTAACCAAATGTTAACTTGAGCATTCGAAGTAATTATAGAGAAAGGTAGAAATAGAGACTGCACCACTGTCTTACATACTTTATTGGGGTAAATGATCCAAACATGTCTTCTATGGTTGTTTATCAAATGTTTTTGTTTAAAACTTTGTAAGTGGATGGTGGCTGGAGTGAGTGGAACTCCTGGAGTATCTGTACCAAGCCAGTTGGTGGTATACAAACCAGACAGAGAGAATGCGCCAATCCAGAACCAGCATATGGCGGGAAACACTGCGATGGGACCGGAGCACTGCTGAGAGAATGTAGCAACATGTCCAGTTGCCAAGAAGGTAACATACAAATCGCAGCTTTTCTGATTTCAGTGGATGAAAACTTCTTTGTTGAAACAAAAAAGAACAAATACAGGAATAAAAGTTAGAGTAAGAAAAAATGAATGGAACTTCTGAGTTTTAATCACATAATCATCCAGGCAAAGTATATGAAATGCTCAAATTATCAAAAGTCAGGAGTTCATTATAAGTCAGAAATCCTTCATGAATGCACAAACTCTGTACCTGTACGGAATTCACCATGCTTTTCCTTAAAGAAACAAAACAAATCTCCATTATCATTTGTACTACAATAGGTAATAAATTCTTGGCACAAGTTTTCGCTGATATTTGTGATCACTCTGTAAGAAGTCTGCACTATATGCATAATGGCGATTACGAATTTCTTTTCGTTGCCCGTGAGCAATACCTTTCTAGTCAAGCCGGTAAAGCTAACTATCATCTACTGACAAGAAATATGTTTGACAATGCGAGGCCTCAGTTTTGGCATTGACCAGCTAACAAAGAAAATCATTTTAGCTAAACAGGAAATTCTTCCACCATAAACTGAAAAGAAATCTTTCAGCAATGCAAGGACTACTGTTACTAGATAATTATATGGCGACATCATCGACACAAGAATTTACCTAAGCTTAATTAGTCCACGTTGTTTACTGTTATCCTTATTTATCTATTGTTTTTTTTTAATATTTGAAGAATTTCCCCTGCGATTTGAAACAGAGAAGAACCCATCTGTCGGTACAATGAAGATATTCTCAAACAGCAGTTGGAAAAAGCTTTGTACCAGTCAATGGGATGAAGCAGATGAAAATTCAACCTGTATGGCCATGGGCTATTATGACAACGGCGTCTTTGCTAATTACACATGGTACGCAGAACGTGGCAATGCTTCAGAGATGTCCACCGACTACAACTGTACCATTCCGACCAGATGTCAAAACAACTTGGAAAATAAACAACAAATTTGCAAAGGTAATAATGAATTGCACTCATTTAATATCCGCATGATCTCCAAAGATGGTAACTTGATAGATTTACTCACACTCCGGTGATTAAAACTTTCCCGAGATCAATGATTGCTCATCTTCGGGTATCTTTAGGTTCTAAAAAGGTATGTATCGCTAAAAATCTGGCGGGTTTGTTCACGCCCTGAGGCGATTACAGTTGAATTGCTGCCGAAAGAAGAACCTAACTGCGCAGTTATGCATTTCGGTTTCATGAACTTCACAACCTCCAAACCCTTCACTAAGTTTCCTTAAAACTTTAACATCCCTCTAGTTTCCTTTTTTCTCTCTCTTTCGTGAAACTAAGGAATTTTACAATTTTCACCCTACTTATACTTAACTAAATGCCTTTTTCTTGATAATTGCATGAGAAATGCTTTAAAAATGACGTTCTAATTTAAAATGTAAATCACCCTATTGTGTTCGCCTAAAGTAAACGCTTTTAGGGTAAGAAGACACGTCTTGAATGTTCCAACATTTATTTAAAAAAATCTTGTTTCACAATTTAAAGCACAGTCACGAAGCAATGTAAAAGAGGTTCGTCGTAAAACATCGCTGCAAGGAAACTATGTAAAGGTCGTGAACTACATCGGACAAAGAACGATACATCCAACGTACGAATACTGATTAATTTACACCTAGAATTTCCCTTAAAACTAAACACTTAGATTGGCATGAACTATTTATCCTTTCATGATTTAAAGGCATTCTTGATTCTTGATAACCAGTATTTTCCATCTTAATGGATTAAAATTTTTGTTATTCCTTAAGTTCCTGTTCGCTTGAATGGCGCAAATGTGGAGTATGGAGGAAGAGTGGAAGTGTTTTACAAGGGGAAATGGGCAAAGATATGTAAGAATAAATGGGACTTTAATGATGTCAAAGTTATTTGTCGTCAACTTGGCTTTGAAGAGGCTTTAGCGGAATTTATTGAGTCAGATATAAAGGCTGAGGGAATACCTTTTGCAATGTCCGATGTCTCTTGCACTGGAGAGGAGTTTGAACTTGCATCATGCGATCGCATCGATGGAAAGTTAAACATTCCACCTCAATGTCAAGCGGATGACAATGGTTCTCAAGCGTTGTGTCAACCAAGTAAGCAACTAAATTTTTAGGTCTGATTAGTTATTCTGATTTTCGTGATTGTCTTTCTTCTTCCCACTGACCTTCTAAAGTGGAGGGTTAGGGTTAAGGTTGACATGACTTGGTTTAAGGGTAACATGAGTCGACTTAAAATGACTTAGATGATTTTGATTTTATCAACCGAGTTGATAATATAAATTTGCCCCCGTAAAGAGTTCCAAAGCTAAATTTCGAGCGTTAGCCCTTCGTCATGGCGGGTGTTATACTTCCCCACCGACGCAACGTCACAGTTTCTTTAAGAACTTACCCTCCTTATAGCTGATTCAACTTGGTCTTGAGGTGAAATGATGTTAGCTAGGGTGTACATGACTTTCATGAAGGTGATATGACTGCTCATAAGATCACCTGACTTCAGTTAAGGGTTACCTAATGGCTAACAGGATTTTGTTTGGAGTATTGTAACTAAGTTTAAAATACGACATTGTTAAAAGCATTTCTCAATTTAAGCTTTAGCACAGGCAAATATATTCAACTTTTCTATCTCTTCTTGTAGTATTAAGTACAAAAAATTTGATTTATTTTTATAAAATCTTCTAAACTGAACTATTTTTTTGCAGAAAACAAGAAATTTTTGAAAAGAAATGAACTCTATTTTGATGTTGGTGACAGAGAAAAGATTCACTGTTCTATATACAGTAAAACCAATCATGCTAGGTGGGTCATTAATATGCAAAAGCTTGAAATAACAAACTCTACTTCTGAAAGGATCAGGGCTGAAGACAATGGTGATCTGTTCATTGATGACGTGCAGCTATCTGATGGAGGAATATATGAATGCCAGGGATTGGAATATGTTCAATATTACATTGTCTACATTAATGGTATGAAAACACATCTTTTTATATTGTAGAAATAGGCTTAACATGCAGGACATTGCCATGTAAGACAAGTACACTTCTGACTTTTCAACAGTATAGCTATGATATTGGTGCTTTTCATTACTGCTTTCAACAGCAAGATTTACTCAAAAGACGTTGGACCAACAAACCTTTATTGCGTACACGTCTGGCATTATAAGCTGTAGTGCTGATGGAACACCGAGTCCACTGATTTCTTGGAGTAAGAAAGGAGGAAAGTCCTTAGACCCGAAACGATTCTCTCAAGTATCCAACGGCAGCCTGCGTATTGGTTTTGTAAAGCCTGAAGACAATGGAACATTTACCTGTACCATGAGACAAAGTAAAGGACTACGGAGGGTCACAAGCAGAGATAAAAATATATTAGTGACAGTTATAAGTGAGTGACCAATGATATAATATATAGAAAGTCATAAAGTCAGTTCTTCAAATGTAATGAATTTAATTTACTCAGTTTCAAAACCTTTTCGCTGTTCATATCCGCAGCCATGCGAGGCGATATTTTATCGTGGATATGTTTGTTCATTACGGTTGTTCTAAAGTAGGGTGTCCTGTTAAAAGAAATTATACTTAAGTTATTTATCAACAATGTAGTATCCTCGCCATAACTCAGAGTAAGTGCCCTTTGATGAAGCTTATAGTTTCTTTTCAAACTGGTAATGTGCTTAAAACGACTTCGGTTGGTCATGGTGACGAATTCAATTTCTGATTGCATTATAATCGTTTATCTCGCAATTAAGTTACTTTGGATGTGGATTGTGACTTTTGACTGCATATTGTGTCTTCTTCGTGTTATAAGGTCGGTAGATATGCATGACCTTATGAACACTCTGTTTGACTGTGATTGGCTAGAATCCCACACAGGCCTCGATTGCCACACTTTGATTAAATGTTCTTTCGGAGTCCACTGTCGCAAAGTTATTATGTTCTGTGTTTCTTGTGGTCCGCATCCATGTTTCCGGGATGTCTACCCCAATGTCCAATTTATGTTGTAACATGCAAAGTCTTACGTGGATGGCCTCTTTTACCCTGCGTGTATAATAATGGGATCACAATCAATGTACTCTACTTCAGTCTAGAGCAGGTGGTTTCCAGGTGTCTTCTGAAACTGCAGAGGCCTTTGCCTAAGCATGTCGTCTCTCGATCTGTCATATTACTCGTTTAACCACTACTTGCATAGGACTGCATGTCCCGCTGATGTAAACTTCGCATTACTCACAGGGAATCTTTTAACCTCGGGCTCTTGTTTTAAAGATGCAGTCCCATGGATGGCGAGTGACTTGTTACTATTTATAACATCAGTGAAGTGAATGGAATGCTTTCGGTTATTCAAATGCTGTAGCAAACTATCAGCGTTTTCGCGAACCAAGATTATAGGGTGATAAGGTTATCGATTGCTCCTAAAACTCTATAGCGATAACAGGGTAGACCATATTCTCCATGGCTGCGCCTTCTGTCTTTCGTAAACTGGTCCGAGATAATAGGAGTATGTAGACCTCAATACGAAGTTATGTCCGCGATCTGACAAATGATTATATTTCATATAAAGCGCTAGTGTCATTATTAAATGTTCATTATGTTAAGTTATGGCGTTTAATGTGTTCTGTGTAAATGATATTGGAATACCTCCGATTTTCCGAGGACATGTTATTTTATTTACCTCCTAGTTCGACCAAAAGTGGATATTTCTGGAGCAAGCAATCTCATCATAGAAGGAAACAGTGTGAACTTGACGTGTAAAGTTGTGGAGGGTCGGCCTGAACCACAGATCACCTGGCTCAAGAATAATACATTGCACAGACAGAGTTTGTCTCTCTTCTTTTCTGAGATAACAAAGGGGGATGAAGGGCGGTACACTTGTAAGGCAGAGAATGCAGCAGGCTTTGACACCAAAGACATTGACATTTCTGTAAAAGGTGTGTTCGTCAAGTGTACAGTATTTCTTTACACAACTTGATTAGTTATTTATTGCGAAGAACTGGAAAGTCTTTACACTTGTTCTTTTGTTCCTGCTCTAAAAATATGATGGTTTCATGGCTAAGCTAGTAATATAGCCTGACTAACATGGTTTTTGGAAGCATTTGTTTGAAATGATCACAAAATGGTGCATCGATTTCTTCTTTTTTAAATTGTTATTTATTAGTTTTTTTATATTTATTATTTCTTATTTTTGCGGGTGGAGGGAGGGGGGGAGGCTTATAATTTTGTAATTTGTATTTATATGCTTACTTTGCAGTTCCACCCCGTGTTAGTGATGAGTTAAGAAATTTCATCATTGCATTTAATTCCACATTTACAAAAGAGTGTTATTTGAGAGGTGACCCACAAGTATATGTCAACTGGACCAAGGATGGAGTGCTACTTAATAAAACCAACACCCTAGTTATTAGACAAGCGAAGTTTAAAGATAAAGGCTTTTATGAATGTACTGCTAAGAATGATTATGGAAAAGCAAACTCTTCCTTCTGGATTGATGTCACAGGTAAACTCTATGTTGTAGTTTATGTCATTTATCAAACTTGTAACTTACCAAAGCGTATGTTTTTTAAGCTTAAGCAAAATTTAAATAGACCTATTTTTTTCTCTCTTTTCATCCATTTCCTTTAAAAATATCGACGACCAAGGAACTAAGGAGTCATGATCTTATGATACATTTTCATAGGTGTTAAAGGTAGTTCATCAACTTGGCTTTGAATGTATCATTACCTAAATATTAAGGATTGAAGTTGGAGAGAGATTTTAAAGGAACATTCATATCACTTGTTTTAAATTATCAACATTAGTACTCTTTTTTTCCTAGAAAAGGGTACCTGATCACGTAGAGTTGATTCTGACTTACACACACCCAGATTGTAAATGAAGCTAAATCCGTGACCAATTGAAAATCCTGTGATCCACTCCAATGTTTTTATCCCTAAACTAATGTTAAAACGCACAATCTGGATACGTCAAATGACGGATTTCCTATCTTTTTACATTACAGAATGCATATGTTATTTAACAAATAGAGAAGCCTTGACTGTGCTCTGTTCGGTTATAAAGCACGCAGGAAGCAGGTAGAGCACGAAAGAAGTGTAAGGAGAAACACGAGACGTATTCGAGTGTTTCTTCCCACTTCTTGAGCGCTCTCTATTTGTTTTATAATAAAGAATCGGTTAAATTACCCAAGCATTACTTTCAATTTTCAAAACAAACTTTATTTCCAAAGCGAACAACAATGTCGTCAGCATGCTCTATACTCTCATAAAGCACGCTACAATAAGCCAATAAGAATCCTTGTTAGAATGGTTCAAATAATCTGATTGGCTGTACAAGACTACAGCTGTCAAAAGTGTCAAACCATCAAAGTTCAAAAACCATCAAAGTTCGCATTCTACGATAGTTTACAAACTAAAATAGTTCGGCAAGTCGAATTTAACACTTTTGCCTGAAGTTTTTAAGTCTCTAATACAGAATCTTGAAGTGAAATGTTCAGTGAACTTCAGCCGAATTATGGCTCATAAAAACACGCGAGTTTTTTCACATGACAAGGTCGAAAACAAACTGTTCAAGGCGAGTATTTTTTGAATGAACGACAGCCAAATTCACCGGAACATGAAGATCGCTCGTGATGGCAGCGCCGCAAAACTCGGCTGCAGTGACTTATGTGACTTTCCACTCAACGTATCGGAAAGGATATCAGAGCAAGCTCTTATTTTTTCACTCGAAGGGTGGCTGATGTAGTTTCTGAGGCTTGCTTTACTGTGATGACCGGAGATCGCCATGATGAGCGAGCCGCGATGAACTTAGCATGATCATATTCGCTCAGACACGGTCATGATTAGTATGAATTTTAACAATTATGCCAGTTTGGTTATGTTTTTCATCATTTCTGTTTTGTTCTGTTTTGTTTTTGAACACTGAACTTTATATACTTTTCGAATGTTAGCTGTGTTTGATTTTTATTACCGTACGTAAGCTTGCAATTTAACTGAGCGTGAAAATCTTTAAAACTCGGAATGTTTATTTTGTTTTTCCTTTGAGGATTTTCGTATCTGCTCACGTTTTAATAACGTAAATTACGGCGCCTAGTATGTTTACAAACCTTTGTTTGATTCTTCTGTTGCTACTTGCCGGCTCGCTTCAGTTCCGAAATTTCACTTTCAATTATCGGAAAAAAGCTAAAAAGAAGTCCCGGAAAAGCTCGAACACAGTACAATTGGCAGATGGCGTGACAGCTGTAGCTACGCTCTATGCTCTATACTCTCATAGAGCACGCTCTTTCAACCAATGACAGCGCGCGTTACATTCGAACTTTATTATAAATATGTATATGTATATTGTTAAAAGATGAAACTGATATTCATTGAACATATATGTTTTAACATCACACTCAACAACCAAAAAGAAACGGATGAATGTTACTGGGACTCATGGGACAACTTAAGGCTAAACAATATATTTTTATGCTGAACGAGAAGAAAACCTTTCGAAAAAATTGACCTTAGTCAAAAATAGGCTTGAACATCACTTTTTTTGTTTTGATGTTTTGTTGTTGTTGTTTCGTCGTTTTATCAAAGGTTGGCTAAATGGGGTTGAAATGGACTATGCAAACCTTATTAATTTTGGGTTTTTTTTAATTCAAGTATCTCCCCAGATTATAGAACCTCCGATCAACCAGTCTGTTACGGAAGGAAACTCTGTGAACTTCAGTTGTCGAGCCTCAGGTGTGCCAACACCAACATTAGTCTGGGTTTTTAATGATGCTGAGCTGCCATTTGGTATAAATCGCGATGGAGTATCATTCCTGGAATTTTTAAGCGTCACAAAAGGGATGGAAGGGTCTTACAAGTGTATAGCGGAAAATACAGCAAATACAACTAGTTCCTCTGCAACACTGCGTGTTTACGGTAAGTTTAATGATCATCATCACGGTCAACGGCAGCGTCAGCGTCATCGCAATCGTCATGGCCATCGTCATCGTTATCGTCATTATCATTAAACTTACCGTAAACACGCAGTGTTGCAGAGGAACTAGTTGTATTTGCTTTATTTTCTGTTGTTGTTTGGAATAGCTTTGCCCATTACTTAACTCGTGATTGACACCTTCTCTTTGAAACGAAATACCTGAAGTTCATAGAGCGATGCAAGGTTATTTCATGTAAATGGTTACATGAAATAACCTTACATCGCTCTATGAACTTCAGGTATTTCGTTTCAAAGAGAAGGTGTCAATCACGAGTTAAGTAATGGGCAAAGCACTGCGTGTTTACGGTAAGTTTAATGATAATGACGATAACGATGACGATGGCCATGACGATTGCGATGACGCTGACGCTGCCGTTGACCGTGATGATGATGCCGACGATAACCATGGCGATGACGACGATGTGACGCTGACACTGAACTGCTGCTGACGTTGAGGGTGACAAATGTGGACCACGATTTTAATCTATTGCCTTTTTCTTTAAGTAGGAAAAGCCTCTGCTCAAGTTGTTCCAGGCAAGTATCCAGCACTCACAGCAGGTGACAATCTCACATTGGCCTGCATCGTCAACGAAGAAACAATAAATGTAACTTGGAAAAAAGATGGAAACTCACCACCCGAAAGAGCAAAGATTCATACACGATTCGATGAAAAAATGAGTGAACTTGCTATAACTGAAGTTGTGAAGGAGGACAGTGGTGTGTATTCTTGTGAGGCACGTAACAAGCCCGGTATGGTTGCCGGTTCCTTTGTAAAAATAAACGTCATAGGTAAGTTGGTGTTACCGTTGTGTCTTAAGAAAATACAACTTTACTGATTAAGAAATATATTTTCAAATAGATGAAAACTGTTTATCAGTTAAAGACGAAACAAATATAGGTCACCTGACCCATTTACATGAAATAACCTTACATCGCTCCATGAACTTCAGGTATTTCCTTTCAAAGAGCAGGTGTCAATCACGAGTTAAATAATGGGCAAAGCTATTTCAAACAACTTGAATTTTATTAGTACTTTTACTACCGTCGAGATTTGTCTAATGGTCATTTATCTACCTTACACAATTAGCTAAGCAAGTGCAAAGTTTCAACACTTTATGGTATTACATTGGCGGATCAGTGGCGGCAGCGGTTGTCATTTCGCTAATTTCCTGGTATTTCCGCAAGCGTCGAAGGACAGGTGACGTCCATTTTTCTGCGTTATTTCAGATTGCTTTGTCTGAAAGTAAAAGAAGGAAATGTTTAAACTTATTAAACATGTCTATTGGGGGGATGGGGAACACTGAGCTACGAGTCTAAGAGAAGAGATATTTTTAGAAGAATTACTCGCGTGCGGCCAAAATTGCTAATTGCAGAGTTTTTCACATTTGTATATGTATTGATAATAATTGAAATTCAGCAAATATCACGTCACTCCTAATTTGTGCAGATTCAAATTTCCTGCCACTACACAGAATTTTTATTAGAATATTTGATTTAATAAATTAATGAAAAGATTTTCCTTCTTTATCTCCCTTAATTCATTATTTGGAATTGCAGCTATGGCTCTGTAAGTCAACTACTTTACCTTCCATTCATCAAATTCATCGGGAAAAAAATCCCCCATTGCATGATGACGATAACAAAAATCATATCGCAGTAATTACTTTTATCGTGCTCATCGTGTTTGTGATACATTATTAACATTCATTATGTGTTTTTAGAATCAGCTTCATTAGTTCCTTTGTTTAATTTCTTTATCTCTTTAGTACCTTCCATATATTTTCAGTTAGATTAATCCATAGATTTAATACTTTGAAATAAAAATCGAAATGCAAAAAAAAATTTAATTAAATAAGTAAAATTTCTGATTTTAAAACCAACCGTTTCTTTTTTGGTTTTAACAAACATCCGATTGACATAGTGTACTTAAATAACAACAATTACTAATATGTTTTGTAATAATTTATGTTTTTGGTATAATGAAAACATTGTTCTCTCACTATCGGCAAGAGAGATTATCTCGCCAATCAAGTTATCCTGGCAAACGAATTTTTTTACTCTCTGATTTCTCTTTTCTTTTTATCACTTTTCTTTGTTTTGAACCTGAAAGTAAGCAAGGTTGATTTTCTACATTTAGTCCTGACCAAGAGCAGGCAATTCAGATGGAGCTATTGAATGCAGAGGTAGATGAGTGGGAGGTTGCGGTGAACCGTGTCCTGCTACAAGACGTCATTGGACGAGGGGCGTTTGGAGCCGTGTGGAGAGCTCTCCTGAGTTCACCAAATGGACAACCTGGAAATCGGACGGTGGCCGCTAAATGTTTCACGCGTAAGCACCTTCAATTTGTTCTATTGATACATATGTTGATCTCTGGGGTGGTTATCAAAATGTTTCATTTGGGGAGGGGGGGGGAAGGCGTGGTCCAAAATTACTTATCGACCCACGCACACCCCCATCTTCTTCACTCAAGGTTACGCGCGGGAAAAAATAGAAGAAGGCGGGGGGGAGCAAACAAACAGAGAAGATAATCAACCAGTTTGATCGTAAAAGTGGTCCTGCAATAATTCTTGTTTCCAACAAGTAGTGTAAAAGGTCACAAGCATAGGTTAGAAGGGGGTTAGTATGGGTTAATATCCGCAACACCCCACTCCTCCGGAGGGGGGGGGGGGAGATCCGCTGCTGAATCCAGAAGAATTTTTTTCTCCCTTTGGACCTATTCCCCACTTACTAGTGACTGATTATCCCGAGTGGGAGTGGGCAGTCTAACAGACTGATTACACGGTGCTTTTCGCTGGCAAAAGACATTTACCGAATGGAAGATGTGAAGCATCTGAAGTGACGGCAAAACTAAAGAAGGTAAGAAAAATTGGTAGGATTTAACCTCAACTGGTTCCAATTCGGCCTTTATACTCATAGTCAACTCAGCCATGGCTGAGGTCAGTGAGTTGGGCAATCTCCTAGCTGCGAAAATTATCATCCAAACGGTAATAAGAAGATGCAAGGTTTGTAACTCTACCGGATTCTTTCTGGCTTGAACCTGCATGCAACAAGTGTATTAATCAGAATGTGTCTCTATCAAAGTATACTTTTGTTGTAGCCACTGCTGGAGAGGAAGGAAGGAAATGTTTGATGAGAGAAATTGAGCTGGGGAAACTTATCGGTGAAAACGTTTCGCCAAACATTGTAAAGTTCATGGGCTGCGTTACGACAGAAAGTAAGTACTAAGCGTACAGCATCTTTTCTGAGTATATGTTATTAACGATACTATAAATGCTGAATGAACCCTCTTGAGAGCTCTTAACATGAGATCCGTAACTAGGATGTTAATGGAGCCAAGTTCGTCTATTTTTTTTTGTGGCAAACAGACTGTTTCTCTTCGAGAGTATGTATCCATCGACAGTTCATTAAGATTTCGGTTGGATAGCTTGAAATCTCGTTAACGGGGCTAACCGGCTTTCTCCCTTTAACCTGTTGCAAATTTTTGAAAGTAAATTCTGATGAAGGTAGATCCTAAAAGAATGAGTCCTTCGTGTAAGCTAAACTGCTTTGTGAAGAAAGCCATCAGTAATTTTATCTTTGATACGTCACTTAAGTTCACCCCATACTCATCATGGAGTACTTGCCATGTGGTGACCTACTTGGTTACCTCAGAAAATGCCGAGGAGTGAGGGATCGGTTTTATCTTGGTGAGGGAAGAGCTCAGGATTTGAACAACTACGATCTCGTGTTGTTTGCCAAACAAATCGCCGCCGGCATGGTGTTCCTTGGAACGCGAGGTGTAAGTAGAATACTTGTCACATGTCAATTCTAACTCAGAAAAATCTTTCAGAGATTTAAACTTTTTATTTTTCAATAGCTCGGATTTTCGCCAACATTTATGAGTGCTTTTGGGTTAGATAAACCTCTTTGTTGACATTAGTAGGTCAGCGCAGATGTCAAAAAAAAAAAGAGCCAAAAGAAACGAAAATAAGGTTCATAATAATTCGGTTCCTGCGCCTCAAAAAATCCCAGCTATGATTATCTGTGACGGTGTAAAATTAAGCGTAAAAAAACAGACCCATGCAATTGTCAAAGGTCGCGTATGCACTGATAGCGCATATATATATAAATTTGACTTTCGTAAAACAGTGCTCAATACATAGGAGTAGAGCGATCTATATACATATATAAAACCTTATTGCGACACCTAAAAAAAACAAAACAAAGATAAAAATGGAACTCCTTAGAAATCTGTAAAAGAAACAAAGGTAAAGATTAAATAATTTTGTCTTTTTCTTTTTTGGAACACAAAGGGTCCTCTGTTGGTTTACTACTTCTAAATTTCATTTTATTATCATAATTATTATGATTATTAGCATGGTTATGACTATAATCTTTATCATTATTATCATTATCGTTATTTTCGCAGTTGTAAAAAAATCCAATTTTTTGATAAAGAAAGTAGAAATCTTGGTTTTGTCAGCATTACAACATTATATAGGGCTACCTTAGTTTGAGCCTTTTTTTCGTTCAAACATACTCAGATGTTGGATTCGCCGCTGTACTATAAAAACCTATCGTTTCTTAACCTTTATATTCTGGCTTCTTATCTTCTGGTAGATTATCCATCGTGACCTGGCGGCTCGAAACATTCTCCTCGATAACAACTATGTTTGCAAAGTGACGGACTTTGGTATGGCATATCAAAGTTTCAAGTATGGCCATGGAAATGCCAAAAAGGTAGAAAACACTTTTTTTGTTGCTTCAGTGCGGTTATTTTTGGAAACGAGTTGTAAGCGTTAGCATATTCTCTATATAAAGTTAATGTACATGGACTATCAACAGGGTTTCATAGCTCACTTTGACTTACAAGAAAAAAGCAAAACAAAACAGAGTTAGTTATTTAACAGGATAGGTACTCCGGGCATCGGGATTTGTCAATTTCACTAATTTTTTTCGTAGAAAGTCTCGCGAAAGAAGGTACATTTTCTGTTTTCCGTGACCGCTTTACGAAGGCTAACCTTGGATTGACCGATAAGGGAACGACAAATGTAGCTTTCTTTTCACATTTTAACATATTTACGTTATGTAGCTTCATATTTTTTAAAGATGGCTTTGAAAAAAAAGAGACATAAGTTTTGTACGGAAATCATTTATCGGTTGATTTTCCAGGGACGTTTGCCAATCAAATGGACTGCACCAGAGATTCTGCTAGGAGAGCTTGCTGGACTTTCCACCCTGAGTGACGTGTATGTATAGTTATGTATATCAACCCGCCAACCTAACGAACCTATCACCTTTGGATTTTTCTTTATCATTTCACGTCCGAAGTTCTCTCAGCGATTAATTGTAGAATATTTCTGATATGCTCCCGTCAGGTTGTCCTATGGAATCGTTCTGTATGAGATAGTTACCCTAGGTAAGCTAACTTATTTTCAATCAATACCTTTAACGCTTAGAACAGCAATGTGCATGCGCTTTAGAAGTGATGCTATTTTAATTACTGTTATTTAATAAAGATTTGTTTTCACATACTTCTTGGCCATACGTACACATATATATATAAATAAATGTCGGAGCAGAGTCTACTTGGCATAAAGTGCTCAATGCTGTGGTAGCAGAGCTGAGTATATATAAGTGAAAGAATCAAAGAGGACGCATCGATTCTCTGTTACTCAGAGTTTCGCGCCTAAGCGCTCGTCAGACAGAACTTAGACAGACAGAACTGACGAGCGCCTAGGCGCGAAACTCTGAGTAACAGAGAACCGATGCGTATATATATATATATATATATATACATACATATATGTGTATATATATATATATATATATATATATATATATATAGATTAATATGTAACAAGCTATTTTGATTGAATGTTGAATGATGATCACCATCCTAAATCGTCCCCGACTTTCTCTGTGCGACCTCGTAGCTCAGTCGGCAGAGTAACGGTAGATCTAATCCGGAGGTCGTGGGTTCGATTCCCACCGAGGTCAAAAGATTTTTTCTTTGCCTCGTGTGGTTCCCTGTTTCCCTTTATTAGGGCTAACGCCCGGTGGGTTATTCATGGGTTTAAATAGCACTTTAATTTACACTTCAGAGTTAATTTTCTGTTTCACCAAGCTATTTTGATTGTTAATCTCAGTAAATGCAAAGCAAATGATAAGTCTATGGCTTAAGCATTATTCAATTATCAGAGACTAACATCAACTCGGACCGAAAAAAGGAAATATTAAACTGCAGTACTGCATTCAGCAAAATTTGATTTGAGCATCATCAAGCTATGTAAATGTACATGCAGATGGCTTCCCTCATACAAAGAGGTCGAGAAGGAACAATGTTTCTCAGCCACGGTCATTGTAGAGTTGATACATTCAGGAATGTGACATACACTCGTCCTTATGCATTGACAGGAGGAATTCCGTACGACAGATGGTCAGAAGCCATGGTGATTGCAGAGGTCACAAAAGGATATCAGATGCCAAAGCCCGATCATGTTGACAACAAACTGTGAGTCGCACTTTTCTAGTATGATACCATCGTGTTCCTAAAAATAACCTTAGATCGAAGACAACACATTTAGCGCTCTCATTGCTGAAATCTTTGCAATAAAACAATTGGGTTACAATCAGAAGCTTTCTGTTACGTGAATGTCAACCAGGAGCATACCGCATTCAGCTGAGATACGGCGTGGACAATTATGACATCAAAATGTATTTAAAAAACATCAGAGCGAGTGAAGTAGTGCAGATATGTTCGACGTCCCAAAAAAAATCTGAACTATTGCCTATACTATTTTCAACAACAGTTTCCTGTATGAGGACCTTATTGGTATTCCTCGCATAGTCCATTAGTAAGTAGTTAAGAGTAGATCATCGTTTTTAAATTTCAGGTATGATATAATGAAAAGGTGCTGGAATCGAAATCCTGACTTCCGTCCTCCTTTTGAAAGCCTGCGACAAAGAATGGACACATACATTCGTGAAGAGGTTTGTCTCTAGAATTGACAAATTCCCAATATTTTATGCATTTTAAAGACTATTCAACTTTTCAAACTTCTTACCTTGCCCCCATATGTTGGAAGCAATATTTGCTAGCATTGGTTTTATTTCCATTCGCTCTATGAAAGCTTCAGCTGAGACCTTTCATACTCCTGGCGAGAGACATTTTGCAGCCCGTAAGGCCATTTACGAGTAATTCAACTTGTTGGCTGCTTCTGATATCTACGTCGGTTGTGATCGTCCCCAGGGCATAAATCGGCTCAGTTCTATTCACCTACTTGCAACTTCACTATTTTCAGAGAGGAAATAAGAAACTCGCTTGGTATATCCGCGACTTTAAACCACAGAGATTCTCAGTACGCCGGGGAAGTGATCGCACTTTTCAGCACGACTTTACTGTATTTAACGCTGTGCGGCTAATGTGTAACTCTCATTTGTTACTTTCTTTTCAGACATATTTGGAACTTCTTGACATGGGCGCTTATGACAAGGCAAAATACTCCAGGGTTGAAGATCTCGGAGATGAAGATGCAGAACCAAGTGAGGAAGTTGCAAAGAAGGTTGAAGATCTCGGAGATGAAGATGTAGAACCAAGTGAGGAAGTTGCAAAGAAGGCCTCAGCTAAGGGATTGGGAAGAAGTGCCAGTGACCGTCGTTAGGGTAAATAATCGTCACCTCTCGGTGCTAAACTAAGTGTACGCTTGTGTTAGTTAAATTTCTCTCAATATTAATATTAGAAGAATGTGTGAAAGCTTTGTCCTTGATTAACAAAATGATAATAATAAAAGCACAAACCCAATTAATTAATTCTTAAAGGATGCCAATAATAAATAATTTAATCGGTTTCAGAATAACAAAATTTGGATAGATATGAATTAAACTTCCGTAATCGATTAAATCAGAAGAGAAACAAAGAAAGAAACAAAAAACAACGTACCTGAAAAACGGCTCGTTTATGCCGATAGCTGTACTTGGCGAGCTTTTCATTGTTGTATTCTGAAACTATTTAGTAAATTTGTTTCAGGCAGACCTATTAAGAGATCTCCTAACGGCAATATGAAATTTGGTAAAATTTTGTAGTTTGGTAATGAATTAGTGGTGAGGTATTAACTAGCACTTATCACTTAACGAAGTATCTTCTTTAAATTACATATTGCATCACTTCTAGTGATTTGTTTAACTATCAAGTTACCTTTATTTGAAAACAAGCGAGAGCATTGTTATTGACATTTACCATTTTGCTGCTAGTATCAAATGCTTTTGTCATAAACGGAGAGAACAGTCTTAATAGAGTGTGAGCTAATTCAAATTAATATTTTCTTAAGTGTTTTCGATTCGTATGAGAAAAAAAAACGCCTTGTAAAGGGTTCATGCTGTGGCAGACGGAAACAATTTTACTTTGGTAAATGGAATCCTTTTTTAAAAACTGGACGAAATGAGAGCACGTACGAGCGTTTAATTTATACGCTATCCAAACACAATAAGTTGTATTTAAGATAATGTAAAACACTCTATTTAACATCTGCAATAAAAATATTAGAGGCTTATCTTATGACTATCTATTGATTATCTAGTCAGTTTAGATTGAAACCATTCTGTATCCTCATTAAGCTTTTGGATGACGTCATCAGACTTAGGCGATGGCTGCATCTATGTAATAGCATCTTCATGTATATCACTGAATGAGATATCCACATTCTCAACTTTTCACAATTACGGACGAAGCTATAGCTGGTCGCGTCTTTGACGCATGCTTTATGGGTCTGTTTAGAACTGCGTGTTTGTCTAGGGGAACCTTCGAGTTTGTCGTCACGATAACAAAGGAGTCAGTTAGGATTTGTCGATGTTTTGCAGTTATAAAATACACCAGCACTCGAGGAAACAACATTTTTTTAACTGAATCGATAATTTCAAGATGCAACAGAAGGATAAGTTGTAAATGCCTCTGTTATCAATGTTCTGATCCATTGTATTGCTGAAGTGTTTCAATCCAGATTGACTGACCATGGCATATATCTCCCCGATTTATCTTTCCACTGATATAATACTATGCCAGCTAAAAAAAAGCGGTGTTCTTGTTAGTCTATTTTCTAGCCCCTCATTATGATAAAAAAAGTGTTAAAACTCTTCAGCACTGGCTGTAGAAGAGTTTCTTCAAGGGGATTAAGGGAACAGTCCAGGTGTGGGGAGGGAAGGAAAAAATTGGCGAGGTCTGGAACCTGGGGACGACGTTCTCACAACTGGCGATAAAACGCATGCTAGTCAGCGGTATCTTCAAGCGGTTACCGGTTACCTCGCCACCAGGGAGACTCGCCACCAGCGAACTCGCCACCAAGGAACGATCTCCCCACCAACGTACTCGCCACCAAGCGAAGTCTTCTCGCCACCAACCACCAATAAAGAGATAAACTAGAATAAAGTAGTCGAGGAGAGTAGGATGTTCGAACGAGCACAATTCAAATCGGCCGAATGTTTGTGCGCTTGTCTGTATTTAAATTATGACCTTCAGCGACGTGTTAGATGTGTTCCGTTCCTAACTCATTGACATCAAACCGTATCGCGTTTGTCTTTTGCACGTAAGCGAGGAGAAATTGCAAAACTCGATGCGAGGAATAAAAACTTTCTTCGGTTTCGAACGTGCTATCGACAACATACTTTATAAAGTTTGAGTACAGACAAGCGAACAAACTTATCAGCCGAACATCCTACTCTCCTCGACTAATCTCTTTATTGGTGGTTGGTGGCGAGAAGACTTAGCTTGGTGGCGAGTACGTTGGTGGCGAGGTCGTTCCTTGGTGGCGAGTTCGCTGGTGGCGAGGTAACTGGATACCGGTGAAATTCGTTACTAAAAGGGAAAACTAAGATTTGTAACTGCTTCCGTTGAAGCTAAGTGTTACCGCTTCTGAGAAAAGCTGCGAAATATTTTCTGGTTAGGTTGACGATCCATGATTAGTTCTTTTTAGACAGAAAATTATAGTTAGCGTTTCAGTTCAAGATAAGACCCCGTGTGATCAAGATCGTTTTTGAATAGAAGACAAGTTAGACTGTAATCCTCGATAAAGTAATCAAGACCCGCGAACGTTGGTAAGCAATAACGGTATCCAGTCACCTCGCCACCAAGCAGACTCGCCACCAGCGAACTCGCCACCAAGGAACGATCTCGCCACCAACGTACTCGCCACCAAGCGAAGTCTTCTCGCCACCAAGATTTATGCGATAAATCAGCCGAAACCATCCTTCAAAATGGCTTAAATGACGAAAAAAAGGGTGGCACAAAATTTGCGCTTCCATCATTCGATAATTTGGGTGGCAAATGCCTTCCCTAGGAGTAAGGTTTCTTAGCTAAGTTTTTATTTTCCATTTTCATTTCTTTAACTGAGCTCGAATCTCAGATTTTTCCCCTCATGGTCGAAATAACCGATTGACACAATTTTAGTTCTGAAAAGAAGTGCAGCACATTTTTCACCAATAAAAAACAACAAAAACAAACAACAACAAAAAAGAAAATGAAAGAGGCTGTTAAGCAAGCTGGCTGAACTGCGCCGTTTTGTGCTAAACATATAGATTTTTGTAATTCTGACAAATTCCCTTTTTAACTCGTGAATTGCGCGCATGCGCAAGAGCGAGTTATAGATATGATGTGGGGAATAGAATTCGCTCGCTCGCTCGCTCGATTGGTCGATTCCTGTAAACTTTTTTTAGATTTTAGGCTTTTGAGTGCATTTTATAGTTTTTGGCGAGCAATAAACAGACGAAATGGCGACCTTTGTTGCTAAGAATAGTGGTGGGGTGAAAAAGAAGCCAATGATAATCTTAAAAGAGTTTTTTTTTTCGTTTTAGTTTCAACAAGCGGCGCCAGCGACTAGCAGGCATGCAAGGATTCACACTGAAATAACAGAACAACCTTCGTTTTTCATAAAATTGTAATTTACAATCCTTGAACCTGAAAACAATCCGAAGATTCATTGAAAATATCACTTACTGCTAAGAGCTCGGAGTTTACAGATGTTCACAACTTTTTCTGTTATAGCGTGAGATTGAGGACAAAATTGATCATTACGTTTCGTCGCGTGTGTTTTTCCTGTGTGAAGCAACAGAAGATGCCGGCGACTGACGAAATAACAAGTTAACACGAAAATCAAATAACACCTAAAAAAACAATTTTAGCTACTGATTTTCAGTGAATTTTTAAAGAACAATTTTCTTTTAAGTTTCAAGACAATTTGAAGATTCAACATACATACAACGTACTAAAATGCGAAAGTTACACACCACAAAATTGATAAATAGGCCTGAAATGAAATTCTATCTTGTTATTGATTATACGTTGCCTAGCACGTGACTTAAATCTACCCAGGCGGAGATCCAAAATGACAGTGGCAGGCTTGGCTTAGTTATATCACTCAAAACTCGTTCCCGTTTGTCTCATTTGATGTTTTCATTAAGACAGTATTGCCTTGATTTTCTAATATTTACAACGAAAGACAGTAAATTTCACTTTTCACTCACATTTACTTCCAACCTTTTCTTTTGAACCAGAAACAAAAATGATAGACGTTTAAAACACATGACATCATCCACCTTGTAAAATGTAATAGCTGATCATTTCAATTGTAATGCCTTCTTATCCCAACGTTACTTTGTTTCTTTGCGACATTAGCGAACACTGAACCACTGCTCGTACTCTAGATATGACAATCAACCACAAAATTCCCTAAACCAGATAACATTGAACATAATCTAAAAAATCATGTGTCAATTCACGAGTTTGCTCACAGAGCACTTTGATTTCCTGGCAGACCCAATATTCAAAGAACACAACGTTGCGTGAAATAAAGACTCAGCTTTTTTAGAGCTGAGCTTATCCCGTCAACCAAGTATTCAGATATTTTATGCTGACTTCTTCAAACAGTAGCGACTAGGAAGCTACAGATCCAAAAATGTTGACGTCCTCGCAGGCTGATAACGGTAGGAAAGCCACCTTCACAAATGGCGCCTGAAAGTGTCCAAAAAATAGCTAACGCTACCATTGCTGCTGCTGCAATACTTGTGAAAAACGCACAGCACAAACAGCTTTAACATTTTCCATCAATTAAGTGCATATCCCCTTATGACAGAAGTGATGCACTCTTCAATGATGGAGAAAGCCTGGGTTTAATGGATGTTTTTCCGATAATTATTATTGCATGTCACTATCTATGTCGCCTTTCGGTGTACGCGCGCGTTGCAGACCTATTTCCTCTATTTTTGCTTTAACCATGGCACTTCAATCTCTTTCAGGCTCCACGGTGCAGCCTCCATTCTCGTATCCATCAAGAATTAAACTCACCTTCGCCATCTTATACACTGCAATCATTTCAATGGCCTTAGTTGGAAACATTTTGGCGATCTATATTCTGTACAAGAGGCCAGAAACAAGAAGATTAACAAGCTTCATGTACGTCAACCTCGCTGTGGCCGACCTGCTCGTAACAGCTGTTGTCATGCCTCAGTCGATGGAACTCATCATTTTGGATAATCTGTGAATCGACGGAACATTTGGTGAATTACTTGCCAAGCTCATCATTTTTGTTTTCTTCGTGGCGGTCACAGCGTCCGTCTTCTCTCTAACAGCCGTGGCTTTTGACTTCTTCTTCGGGATTGACCTTCCCATGCAAAAGTTCCCTCGCTTTAGGAACAAAAAGATCTTGGTTCCCACAATTTGGATCACTTCAATGTGTCTGATGACTCCATGGTTGATCACAATCAAAGTTAAGAACTCCAGGTTAGAATTTAAGTTTACTCAGTTTGGCGAAACTCAAGCAGCTTTGAGAGGTATCTTTCTTTACATCGTAGTCACCATCTACTTGTTGCCCCTAGTTACCATGTGCATTCTCTATGTACACGTCTGTCACACACTGCACAAGCACAAACTGCCGGGCATCGCCATCAACGATCACGCAAGAACTCGGGCCCATGCTACCAAGCGTCAAGTTATTCATATGTCGATCGCTGTCGTTGTTGCCTTTGCACGTTGTTGTCTTTGCATTTGGCTCCTGATATACCATATTCCGTGCCGCATTTAAGAGAATGATAACTTATCCATTATCGAGAATCTCATTTGCTAGCAAGAATAATGAGAGCGTAAGAAGTGTAACTAGACTGCCTATAAGAGACCCGATTGTCCAAGGAAGAGAACATTACCAGTTTGAAAGTTCTGTGTGAGGATTATTGTTAACTCTTCATAGGTTTTATTGGTTACCGGTCACCTCGCCACCAAGCAGACTCGCCACCAGCGAACTCGCCACCAAGGAACGATCTCGCCACCAAGCGAAGTCTTCTCGCCACCAACCACCAATAAAGAGATAAACTAGAATAAAGTAGTCGAGGAGAGTAGGATGTTCGAACGAGCACAATTCAAATCGGCCGATACGTTTGTGCGCTTGTCTGTATTTAAATTATGACCTTCAGCGACGTGTTAGATGTGTTCCGTTCCTAACTCATTGACATCGAAACGTATCGTGTTTGTCTTTTGCACGTAAGCGAGGAGAAATTGCAAAACTCGATGCGAGGAATAAAAACTTACTTGAGAGAAAATGAAACTTCATGGGAAGAAATAAGTGATGAAATGAAACTCGATAGCAGTCGAACGTGCTTTCGACAACATACGTTTATAAAGTATGAGTACAGACTTATCAGCCGAACATCCTACTGTTCTCGACTAATCTCTTTATTGGTGGTTGGTGGCGAGAAGACTTCGCTTGGTGGCGAGTACGTTGGTGGCGAGATCGTTCCTTGGTGGCGAGTTCGCTGGTGGCGAGTCTGCTTGGTGGCGAGGTGACTGGATACCGTTTTATTATATTCAAGTTGTAACATTTGCAAGCTCATTACAAGTCCAGTGACCAGCAGGCCAAAGTAATTGAATTCAGCTCGATGGATTACGACTCTGCAGAACGTGATCCACTAAATTAAGGGTTGACTTAACCTGTTTTGTCTCCATGCTGCATTTGGCTCGCATAATGGTGTAATACATATAATAATATAAAATATAATCATTATCATAGAAAATGTAGATTTTTACCGCCTTGATGTGCAAGTGTTAAAATGAAGAATTGTGTAGAGATCTAGTTGCCTCTCATTTTCGCACTTTTCTTTTCATTTCGGATGCCGTTTGTCAGTCATGTCATAAAAAACCTTAGCAATACCCGGCATCTGTCTGGGAATCGAGATCTGGCCCGCACTCGACAGAATGGAGGAAGTAGAGCCTTCAAAAGAAACAAAACAAAACAACACAAAAATATTCACTTTACCGTGACAATGCAAATTGCGTTCGAAATGAAATAGCTCGTAAAGATGGAAGGCAATGCAGCACAGCGTCACGGCTCATAAAAGCGTACAGTGTAGACCGAGCCATAAGTTAAAACTGGTGCTTTGTGGATTAGTTTGTCCTAGTGGAATTAAGATCGCAAACCAAGCCACCTAACCATACCAGTCTTGGCTTACAGTTTGGGATGTTGATCGGTCATCAGGACCGAGAGAGACAAGGTAGAATCGGGTCATCAGATTTCACATACGACTAAGCCCTGCGCGTACTCACGTCAAATCGCCAATTTCACCCAATTTCACACATATTCTCATAGCATTGATACCAAAACAACATTCACGCATAAACTAAACGGCAAAGATTCAAGGCAACTTTAGTGTGAACGAGTCTTAGAGTGATTTCTCAGCAAATGACTTATTTATTGGAAAAGGGTTATTCTTCACGTCTCCTCAAGTAACGTCATGCACACCTACGTGTAGTTTGGCCCTCTTAATATTAAAATCTTAGCACAGCCTTCCAACGATTTCTCTCACATTCTGGGGTCTCAGTACATTTAAGTAGCTGTCGATGATGTAATGAGCAAATGTGCCAGAAAAGGCGTAAGATGAAACCTAAACACGAGACCCTGCTCAACAAACGGCGGTAGACCGGCTTTTACTGAATCTCCTTCTTACTACACATCTACATATTTTTTTAAAATTTTTTTATATATATGAACTAGCGAAAGGTTTGCGGACAACATTTGTCAAGCATGTGAAAAATAATTTCCCTTTAAAACAGCATTATCAGTTCCATTCCGACCCATTCTTGAAATCTTCATATGACCAACGGCAATATGACTGAAACAATCCTAACTTTTAAATTCGGGCCACTGAGTAAAGAACAAAACATCTGTAAATCAATTCAAATCACAAATCAAGAAAATGCGCAAAGTGGACATGTGTTGTCAGACTGTGACTAGTTGCTTTGTCCAGTCGTATTATACCGCGAGTCTGAAGGGTGGTGTCCCGAAGATATATGAACGCCATTGCTTCAAGTTACATTGCATCCATATAGCATCGGGGTCAAAGACTTTAAGACGAAATTTTAGTTTATTCTACCACTGACTAGTCAACCTTGCTCAAATGAACTCTTTCTCTTCCAGTCCAGTTGTTACAAGTAAGAATCTTTCTCCATTTCGTGTTTTTTAATCTCCCTTCTTCTTTCACGATCAGTTGTCGACCTCGTTTGAAGAATGCAAGTTACGTTTTGCTTTTCTTGTTTCTTTTCTTTCTTCTTACATCTTCAACAGCCACTTTTTCATTATCTTCCAAATTCGTTTCGGCTGTGTATACCAAAATAAAACGAACATTTAGACAGTTGGCACATAACGAGGAAAAGAAAAAAGCATTTACTTAAAGGACAAGAAAACCAGCGGATGGCAGCAGGACGAGAGAAGATAAAAGACAAACTAACAAACAAACAAAACAGTAACATAAAGGAAAAGAAAAGGAAAGAAGAAAAAAAGGTGCCTAGCCTAAAAACTTTTCTTCTATTTCACTAGTGGAAAACTTTTGTCCCCTTGAGGTAATTTTGACTTCATTTAAATTCCTCCGCTATTTTTCTTATTTTTTTTCGTTCTAAGGTTGCCCAGTTGACACTAAGTCTCTTAAATCATTAACAATACTCTTCACTAAAGATCACAAAACGATGTGTTTAGCAACACATCATTTTGTCCCTCAAAATACTCTTGTTTCTCTATTCACTTAATACCTTTGATCCCTGGCATTATAAGGGATCCAGTTTTAGTCGGGTACTTTCCACTAAAACCAGCAGGAATCAGAGGTGTCTTCAGCAAACCAGTAAGTTCCGCTGTAAAATAAAACAGCACAGATATAGATTGTATAAAAGTTTTACCAATAAATGAAAGGAGCACTTGACTCAACCTAAGCTAACGCTAACCCACACCTACCTTTTCATACTTCCCTTTCACATAGAACTCAAACGTAAGAACCATGGGAACAATAATCCACACCCCACCCTACTACTACAAGCCAAATGTAACCCATTTTGATTGCACTGAGATATTATCAGCCTGCAAGATCCATTATTTTTGGTGGGACTGTCAGTACAACCATTGTCTGCCTTAACTAAAGGTTGATTACCTTTCAATTGCTTCAGCTTAACTTGTCGCTCTTTCTTTTCTCCCTGATCTCCGAGATCTTCCAGTCTGTAATAAACTCTTTTAAGGAAAATAAACTGAACAGGACAGTTAACAAAATGTGACATCAAACCTTCAAGGCAGTAAAGTTCCAGAACACCAGTTCCGCCCGTTCCGTTGAAATGTTTCTGACAATAAATGCGTTCAAGCCCAAACCACCTAAGACTGATGTTGAAGCTACTAGTCTAGTTAGTCCCTGACCACGTGATAGCACACAGGAGCGTAATGATCGAGAATGTGCATGTAAATGAATGAATCATCTCATCGAAAAAGATACAAATCTTCGTCAACTTCAATGTCCATGGCTTTGGCAGAGGCAAGTATCCAGTCATTACTTGACTTTTTGCGCCTAAATCTGTGAATATGGTTCGATGGCTTTCATTAAAGGGGGAGTTTAGACAAAGAGAAAGGGAGGGGAGGGGGGGGGAGGGTTGGAAGGAATTGAGAATGAAGGAGAGAACATCCGTAACTGCGTGAACAATTCTTTGTGCGAAAAATGCTGAGCTGTCGAGCTCGATTATCAATTTGGGCCTTTTTCTTACGCGAAAAGACAAACAAACAAAACAAAAAACGAAGAGCTAACCAAAAGATAATTGCCATATTTCTCTTTTCCTTTCTTTCTTTTTTTTTTTTTCATCTTCACCTACTTGTGTTCTTCTTTGTCAATTTGCTTGGCGAGAGAAATTCTTTTCCTAATGGAAGACATAAAAGACACATCAACTGGAAAGGAGGCTAGCTCGTTTCCTGCAACACGAAATTTTAAAAAGAATAAAATCAAGAAAACAAATATGAACAAAAAAAATTAAAGAAACAAACGAATGACACGAGAGACTGTAAGTTAACCCTTAAACGCCTATTAATGACTGGCATCTAGTTTCTTCTGACAGCATCACTCCTGAATCAAACATAAAGGTCACGAGAATACAGGGAACGACCATCTAAAGAAACTCTTGAGTGTTAAACAAATTCTCTTTGTTAGTTCCATAGAAAATTCATGGAAAATGGTGTGGAGAAAATGCAAACTGATTTTTAAGGGTGTAAAGGGTTAAATTGTAGTCGGGCTCAGTAAACTCCTAAAGACGATTACGATGTACCTTTTCCTCCTAAAATATTGGTTGCGGCTAAAAGAAATATTTATCATCTAGAGGGGTATCATCTTCGTGCCATGATAAATTTTCTTAACCATGTGATCCATAAGAGTGACCAGCCTCCAACTTCTCCTAACGACTGTCACCCCCAAGTAAATATTTTTAAAAAGGTTATAAATGTATCAAACACAAGATATTGGGTACTTAACCTCTAACCTTGTTATCAAATGGGTATCCAATCATTCTCCTGTTAACAAAGCTATCCTTACACGCATTAGGTAGGATAACCCAAGTAAGAATGAACGGAGTAACCATTACACGTCATCAACCCAAAATGCCTTGCGTACCTAACAAGATGGCGAACACGGGTAGTTCGAACTTGCCGTGAAGGCCAGTTTTGAAAGCGGAAAAAAAAATTAACAAGGTTACAGGTATGGTTTTAAGGACCAGATATCTTGAGTTGATATATTTTTAGCCCTTTTACCAGTATTTGATTTAAAACTGCAGGTTCTCTTTAAAGCCACGAGATAGAGGAAATGATCACCAACTAAAGAAGCTCTTGATTGTTAGACGAAATCTCCATGTCAACACCTTAAGAAATATATAAAGAACAGTATGCATGGAAAATATGCATACTAACGTTGAGGCGTAAAGATTTATCTAACTAAAAAGGAAATTTAGACGAATGGCACCTTAAACTGAGAGAGATTTCCAAATAAACTTTTAGAGTTTAACTGTTAAAGAGATACGTTGGAGATAATAAAGACACATCACCTCCATTAAGTGCCTTCATAATTTTCTTGTATGATCCCA